>NW_007578181.1:384223-404105 GCF_000690725.1 Stegastes partitus
GTGTGTGTGTGTGTGTGTGTGTGTGTGTGAAGGGAGGGGGGACGCCGGGGCTTCTTCTGTGGGGGGGTTCAGGCTCCACCAACGTTTGGTGCAGCGAGGAGGACGTGTACGATTTAAGCTAAGAACCAAAGCCTCCATCATCCTCTCTTAAAATCCTGGTGCAATGCATCTGTGGTCTGGCTACAGTCTTTGATTCGAATGCAAAGTTAGTCATCACATGCTGGAAACCGCAGCTGCTGGGAGAAACTACGTGTCAGGCAGGTCTTTGGCAAAATGTTTGACCTTGGCTCAGACTAAAAATATGCATTAGCTCGGTGAAAGCCTGCATAGTTGTGCGGGAAAGAAGATCTGGCTTGTGTTTGACTTGCTGGCGGGAGCGTACGCTGGCCTGTGACGGGGGGGAGATAGAGCAGATATTCACCCGACTCCAGGCTCACAGAAACACCTCTGTGTCTGTCTGTCTGCCGTCTTGGCTGCGGTACACAGGGAGGCCGGCCGGTCACACCTGAGAGCCTCTGAAGAGCAGCCAGACATTTAGCCGGCCTGTCCCGAGCACACAGGCGTCTTAGTTTGCAGGCATATCTAACTGTCCAACTAAGTATTTGTCTGTCTGCCTGTCTGCCTGGAGCCGATACCATCTCTTTTAGAGCCATAATGGCTTTAGCAGGCCCTGAAGGAGGGAGCAAGTAGGTGTGTGTTAGGAGAGGTTTTCATTTCTGCCTGTCTGCATTTAGGGAGGAGAGAAGGCGGTGGGAGGGGGGGGAGTGGCTGGATCATGTTTTAAAAGCCCCGAAGTTAACCCCAGTCAAAAGGTTTATGCCTACCACTAAAGCCACAGAGGCATCTTGAAAGGTGTAATGGCTGGGTGTTGTATCCAGTGACATCTCCGTGGACCCGCTGCAGTGTTCAGGTGAATAGCTCGCTGCTGTACAGTTTGTTTCCATTCAAATGGGGCCATTGAAAAAAAAAAAAGAAGAAAAAAGAACCCTGACTGGAAGCCAGCTTTGGAACAACAGTGTTTAGTTGGTGTCTCTTCTCTGAACGTCTCTTTCTTCAGGACTGCGGCCGCGTTGCAAAACCCTCTTCTGGTTATGAGATCCCCACATGTTCCTCTGGCCTGCATTCCCTCCCACTGCATCACAGCAGCAGTCTGGCTCATTTTTCTTTTGAAGCTCCCACCTCTTCCCCTCCTCCCCCTCTTCCTCACCAGTCCATCCATCATACCGAGTCTGTGGAACCTCCTTTCACCCCACCCGTCCTCCTCTGTAGCTGCCGCCGCCGCCGCCCTCCCTTCTCCGTTTGAAACGCTCCCCGGGGCCCAGAAAACCCTCCGTAGCCTTACTATTAATTTAGGCCTCCACTGCTGCTGCTGCCGCTGCATTGTTCCACTTCATACGTAACTCCAGCCCTCCATCAGTGTCCTCCTCCTCCTGCCAATCCTCTACATCACCCTCCTTCTTCCCAGCCCACAACTGCTGCAAAGCATCTGGAGTTTCCCCCATCTTTCAACCAGCCTGAGACCTGAGGGCAGGGCTGCCGAGGCTCAGGAACTCTGTGTGTGTGTGTGTGTGTGTGTGTGTGTGTGTGTGTGTGTGTGTGTGTGTGTGTTTCTGACTACCGCTGCTCTAATCAAAGTGTCTGCCTTTTGTTGCGTGCTCTGGAATCCCCTCCGTCACACCTCGGCTGATTCTCAGCAGGGGCACCGCTGCCCCCAGCCGGAGGAAGACTTCCTTCTCTGCAGTTAATCTTCCACCACAAACACACCGCAGACCCCCTCAGAGGCTCCGAGTCAAACCCAAATTAAAAGTATCGCAGCACTCGGGTGCTTTTAATTTGACAATTTATCCGTACCTCCAGGAAAAGTTTATTTGCTTCTTTTGTTTTTTGCACACAACATGATTTGATTTATTAATTACACACACAGTTAATTTAAACACAATAACATAGTTTTGTACTGACAGGTTAGGAAAAAGGGTTTTCATCAAGATAAAAAACAAAAGCAGCTTCTTTCTTTCTTAAAAATCCATAAAACATCTTTTCTACACTCATCTTTTGCATTCTGTCCCACCTTGTAAGCGTTGAGTTTCTTAAAAAACACAATCCAAGCACTACGCATCATGATTAATATTCTTAATTTATACATTTATGTGTTTATTACAAACACATATGTTACCTGAAATGACGAAGACGTATCTCGTTTGGCTTTTTGTTTTTGTTTTTGATGTTGGCTACCAGTGTCTTCTAACTAACAGGGAAATAAAATTAACTAATTAATTGCTAAATAAATTAGATGTTAATATCATAATTGGAAGTAGTTAACTGTTAATACAATAGATGTCTGCATTCTCTCTCTCTCTCTTTGGCACAATGAAGTGCAGCTTTAGTTTCCGTGCACAGGTTGTTAAACCTGAGGAAAGCTGTGAACTGAAGCTCTTTGCCACAAGTCCCCAATTAGGGTTCTGCCCACACGGCCGTAAAACAGTTAGTGGAATCATTCGGAGGCTGTTAGATTTAACACTATTAAGAGTTCATTAGTACCTGCATACACGACTGCCGCTGCTATTGGAGGATCATTAACATAAAGCCATTAAAGTCGGCTCGAGGCCTTTTCACCCGTATTAATGAATCCCCTCTCGGCCATCAACCACAAAGGTTTTATGTTAATTTGCACACACGTTTTAATTTACTTTTGTGTATGGTGTAAGCGAAACGTGAGTTTGTTTGAAAGTGAAGAAAGTCCCAAGAACTGATGTTAAAACTTAACAGTGTCTCAAACTTTAAACTCACTCAAGCTAAGTCGAGTGCTGAGATGAAAAATTACACACATTTAAAAGTTTCCTCATGTAATCAAATTATCACGTTTTTGAAAACTGTTAATTAAATGTAAATTTACACTGTCGAGAAACGTCTGTGAAACCTGTGAAAGTTCATTTGATTGTTAGTCTTAAAGGTTAATTTAATTATTAGTCTTAAAGGATTTGTCTATAAAGTATTTTTTTTCTAAATTTTGAATTAATTTAGTAATATTCATAATCTGTATGTATCCATCATCTCATGCAATATTTCTTAAATCTTTTATTTCTTTTTATATATATTTATCCTTTTTTATCTTTATATTTAACTGAGCAATTTTGCACTTTATCTTGTTTTGAGCAAATTTGCACTTTATTCTGTTTTTTACTTGCACTGAAAATAGGAGAAGCTCTCCAATCTCATTGTGCACTGTATAATGACAATTAAGGGCATTCATCAATAACGTAATTAAGTAATAAAATATTAAACATATAGAGCAACAATGGGATGTAAAATTTAAAATGTGTGTACGACATATAAGAGTAATTACAGTTATGAAGAATAATGCATGAAGACAATTTTAAAGGTTTATTTCATATATGTGTGCACTGAGAGGACGCAGCTGACGAAAGTGGAAGTGATTTGTGGAGAGAAAGTGAAGCTAACAGTTGGTGACAAAGTGACGCAGAGGAAGGAAGAGAAAGAAAAACACTGAGCTGGAAGCAGAGAGAGCGGTTTAGATGGAGGTCATCTGATCCCGGATCAGACGGAGACAATGATGGAAAGAGCGGAGCTGAAGATAAGAGACATGAGACATCAGAGAAGTCATTCAAAACGTTGAACAAACATGTTTTAGTTTGTTTATTTACATCTCCTGTGTGGTACTATTATGTACCGCTGTGTTTTTATTTCATACTGCTAACTGTAGGACTTTAACCCTTTAACCTTTAAAAATAACATTAATATTAATTAGCGTATTTATCTATTTATATGCTGATGACATGGTTCTGTATTGTTGAGAATTGTTCATGCCATTCAGAAGTCTTTAAAGAGTCTTAAACTTGAGTTCATACAGATAAATTAATGGTATTTTATGTGTTAGAATTGAGGGATCACACATATTTTTAGCTCAGTTATACACTTAAACTGAAAATGCACATGACCAAACGTTACATTTAAAGAATCGAGAAGTAAAAACAGCAAAAATAATTTTCCTGCATTCGAGGCAAAAGACCTCGTATATACTGACCACTTGATTTGTACTGTGTGCACAGAAAACATTGCTTTGTTTTTATATTCAGATCTACTCTTTGCATGTTTACTACACAGCTCAGCTCTATCAGACAGGAGAAGGTCAAATCTCACAATATTCAATCATCAGAAACGTTTTATATCTCCGTCTTACAGCGATAAACTGCACCGTAACATAATATACCTCCAGTCTACAACCCGGCCTTATCACAAACTATTTCATTTCATTTTTAGTGTCTTAATGTCAGGAGTGTTATTATATTTTGAATTACATGTCATAACATTTCTTAGTTGTCTCCGTCTGGTGCCATTTCTCTTCCTTGTCGAGTGTTTTTTGCTGTCACTGTTGTCACATAACATCACTGAAAACAGGAGTCAGTGTGTTCTTCTGGTTTAAAATTCAGCTAAATGCATTGTTTCTGACTGGATTTGCTTCTTAAAAATCACTGTTTCTGTATTGTCTTTTTCTTTCTTGTCAAATCACTTGAACCAACAGGTCTCATTTCTGTTATTGCACCAAATTCATACTCATCAGATATAAATAAATTTCCAAGCAAAGGGAGGTTTTAAAGTTGCCACCTCACTGCAGCTCATAAACATGTTCTCAGATTTCCAGCTCGCCTCCGTAACCCCGTTTCTTGTGTACTTGCAATGTTGCCACATTTATAGCTGATGCAAGACGCAGCCTGAAAACTTGCACTAAACTACTTTACAGTCTAATTAAACATAATCTGGGCACCATTCGGGACACAGTGGAGCGCATTACCTCAACCCGGCGTAATTAGATGTGATCATAGCGTGTAAAAGCAGTCGCAGCGGCGGCTGGTCCGCTCTCGCTTCGCCAGAGTGCGTGGGGTCGAGAGGTCTTTATGGGGTGAAGGTTTAGGGTGTGTTTGCAGAAAGGGGCCTTCAAGCTCTTCTGCAAACAAGAGTCGGGAGATCAAACAGCCCAGGCCGGTCCCGGTGTGAAGGCCGGGGCGCTGAGGGGCGGGAGGAGGTTAGCGACAGGCCTGGAGGACAGATAACAGAGCAGGAAACCCTCCGACATCTCACCCCCCTGTATGTTCGCTCCAAATCTCCAGATAACGCCGGTCCCCCCCCGGCACTAAATCTTAACCTCCTTGACACCGGTGCTGCTGGACAAGTCTACCATCTGACCCCTGTTAGTCACATGCTGAACCTTCCCCTCGTGATAATCCTCCCAGTCAAGTGACAAAGGGTCAGCTGAGTAAGCTGAGAAGTAATTCAGGGCCCAGTGTGTGGAAAGGTTGGCGGTGGGGTTAATCAAAGCTGCGCAGCGTTAAGTACGTTCTGGGGAACTTTTGTGCGCTCGAGTGGGTCGGTAATCTGTAAGGCATTACCGAGTGCCTGGCAAGCACTTCCCTTTGTCTCCTCCGTTATGAAAGGATTTGGAAAGAGAGCGAATAAAAAAAAAACTATCCGTGATGTTCGATTTCTCTGCTTTCACCCTTCTTGGATTCTTCGTTATGTCTCCTCGTCTCTCTATTAAAGCGAGGACGGCGTCTGCTTCCCGTCTCTTTGACTGTGTTTAGTGAAAACTGGCAGCAAATAAAACCGCTCATAAACTTGGACCTCTGATTTATTTGTAAGAAATAAAATAGAACGCTGCGATTATGTTTAGCTGTCAGCGTTGCAGTCTTGAGAACTGAGTCACTTGACCCTGGAATTTGCTCGGTATCCAGGCCACTTGAGGAGCTGGTATCAACAAAGGGCTTCTGCTGGTGTGAAGGGAGCTGCTACTGGGTGAGATGCTAGCGCCCCCCAGAGGAAACTAAAATAGAAGAAATACTGGACTCTTGCCAGGCTCAGGCCAACCTGAATCTGGAGGGATATGAAGTTTACTGTAACCTTCTGTGTTTTCTGTTGCAGGCCGAAGGGATGAGGAGAAAAGCACGGTGGAAAACAAGCGAGGTTCTGGAAATTTCACGGTGAGTTTCTGAGATAAAAGCTTTGAGTTTTGTTGCAGGCTATGTGGAAAATAAGTTTTTTTCTCTTTTATCTTAAGGGAAGAGGTGCATGTTGATGTGAGAAACAGCATGAAATCATATCCAAAAAGGCCTCAGAGAAACAGTATCCCAAGGGAGGGCTGCTGGTTACAAATTTAGTGTCCAATAGCGCGGTGTGTGATGCTTGACTGGCATATCTGCTGGCCACTGGTCAGATTGTAAAGAGTGGGAGAGAGTGGAGGAGGGCAAGGAGACAGAAAGCAAAGCAAGAGAGCTAAACAGAGCTAAGGGTGAAAACCCAAAGACAAAACCGGGTCTGAGGATACAGAAGAAGCAACAGGCTGCAGACACTCAGCTGACGAGGAAGGTCCTGATCGCCTTCAGCGCCGGCGACCATGTCTGACTGTGAGGGTCTGCCTATGGGTAAGAGCAACAAGGAGGCTGCATGTGTCCAACAGAGAGGTGCATTTCTGGGCCATGCATGTCCACAAATGGTTTGGATTTGTGTGTCTGCATACTGTGTATGTTTTCTGTCTGAGGGGGGGGGTCCGTGTTGGCCCGTCCTGTTCCAGTGTGAGCCCCGGACCGGGACAGCTCAGCCAGCAAGCATTCGGCTGCAGCGTGGAGTCGGTTCAGTTTGAGGCCTTATATGGAAACTTGGAGCGAATTCCCTCCGGTTTCATCAAAGTAATGCAGGAAGACTAAGTTTTAACAGGAGATGTGGAGAGAAGGAAACAGAGAAGGAAAGAGGAGTAGAGGTGGAGGCCGGGGATGGATGGATGGAGGCTGGAAAGTTGTAGCAAGTTGAGTTTCTCATCGGTTTAGTTGTTTTAAAGATGTTTGGATTCAGTAGTGCTGCTGCTGCGTGGAGACGTGTGGAGGCAAATGGCTTCTGAATGTGTGTGTGTGTGTGTGTGTGTGTGTGTGTGTGTGTGTGTGTGGTGCAGCATTAAGTGAAGGGTCATTTCCTGCAAGTGCAGTCAAGCTGAGAGAAGAGATGAAGCCTCACTTCAGACCAACAGAAACAATAAGTTATAAATAGAAACCCTCACTCACTCACTCACTCACTCACTCACTCACTCACTCACTCACTCTCTCACTCACTCACTCACTCACTCACTCACTCACTCACTCACTCACTCTCTCACTCTCTCACTCATTCACTCACTCTCTCACTCTCTCCATCTCCCCTCCCTTCCTCTTTATCCCCTCGCTGCCTGCTTCCTGCCCCTCTCTGGGGTAATCCATGCATGATTCCCTTGTCGGTATAATCAAACATGACTCAGCAGAATGAGAACTCTTTGAAGTTGTTCGCCTGCCGTGACGTGAACGGCCACGATCGGCGTAATTGTGTTTGATGCACAACCGACCTCTTTATCGTAGAACACGATTTCCCCAGATGATGCATTTGCCAGGAAATTACGGCAAATGTGAAATCATTGTGAGGCACAGAAACTTCTTTTCAGCCTTTTCTGTGTCCATAAAGTCTTCAACCACATCTTTAGACATGTTTAGACTTTTGCCTTAACCTCAGATATTTTATTTTTTCATTTTCAGAAGCTTAAAATGTGACCTTGCCGTAAACGGTGTATCCGGGAGCAGATGTTTGTGTGCAGAGATGATTCACCTACTGAGGCTTGTGGGAATGAAGATGTTATCTGTAGGAAACCGTGTTTAAAGGAAACAGCACTTGTGGGCATAAACTGTTTAGAGCAGCGGCCCAGACGACGCTGGAGGCCGACATGGGGAAGGTTTCCATTTCAGCTACAACAGTCAGATGTGCTTAAGAATAAAAATAAGTACGTAATGGTAGTAAAAATGATGTTTGTTCAGCTTACACAATGTAAAACACATACACATTTAAATGAGAGAAACAGATAATGGAAGGACAACGAGCGCTAAACTGCTACGTACGATTACAGATATGTGTCAAAGAGCACGTTTAAAGTGAGTTTTAGTGCAAAGTTACACATTTAAATGGACCAATCGTTTAGTGCAGCTACAGTTATTTAACAATAAATGCAAAGTTATTGACATATATTCATAGACAGTATATGTACGGTGTATTCAGAATGAGTTGTTCCTGTCTTAAGTGTTCATCAGGTCTGTGGAAAGATTTAAAAAAATAATTCAAAAAAAGAAGATGATGGTTATAATGTAAGGACCTGTGATGCTGTGCAGGAGTGTAGTAGAAGTAATACGTCCTTTACCATCTATGCTGTATTATTAATATTGATTGTAATGCTGATTATTGACATGGAACTTTTTGTGTTGCCATCGTCACTGCAGCCAAACAGCCAGTACGCCATGACAGACGACCACGTAGCTTAAATTTAACTTCGTGTGATTTTTTTTTGAGTTAAAAACAGGAATAAGTTAGTCAATAAAATTATGCACTTTTTGTTGTTTGAGCAGATTAAATAGCAAAGAGAAAAAAAAGAAAAAATATATTTTAAAAAAACAAAAAAATATATAGGAACAAATTTATTCAAATATTTTTCAAAATAAAAATATAAAAAATAAAAAAATATATAAAAAATAACAATAATAAAATAGCCAATAAAATAATAAAAATTTAAAAATAATTTAAAAACAATTAACTGCTGTGGTAATATAATCTAAAATGTGGACACCAGGTTTTAACAGGTGATAGAATAGAAAGAAAAATAAAATTGAAAATTACTTAAAAAGGAACCTTTGTGTGGAACAAATGTTGTCACCTTGTTGGGATCAGGTCAGTTGTTGGAGTTGCAATCTAGCAGCGGCCACATGGAGCAGCTCACCTGCTGATGCTGGGAGTGAATGAAGATGTTGGAAGTTTTCTCCTCTAAAGTTTATGCGGCCAGTGAGGTATGAGAAGCATGTTTTACGTTGTGCTGCTGTTTGTGTTTATTATGCATTTCTTTTAATCAGCATTTCCTGAATTTGTACACAGACTCTTATATTTGTTTGTTTGTTTATTCAGTTGTTTTGGCCACTTTGGGAACAAATGTCTGTAAGAAAAAGTTTAAACAGGAGGAAACTACCGACCACACTTCTGTCAACACGTCTGCTGTCAAGAAACAGATCTCAGTGGTTTTTATAGTCTCTGGAAGAAAGCTTTAACAATATAATAGTGTTTAGCTGAACTGGGCTTTACTTTAAACAGCCAGCTCCTATTAATGACTTAAAGCAGTGGTTCTCAAACTGGAGGTCGAGACCCCCATGGGGGTCCCAAGATAATGTCAAGGGGAACCAGATCATTTTAAAATAAAAAATAAAGCCTACATTTATCAAATAAATGTGTATTAGGCTGTCAAAATTAAAAGTGTATACTTCTTCCCACTTCCTTTTCAAACTTTTAAATATTATGATTTGATTATGCGACATTATTATTATTTGCTCTTTTTAAAATTATTTTCTTTTGTTTTTATATTTTTTCCCTTTCATTTGTTCAAAATGAACTCAATTCATTCATTCATTCAAAAGAAAGTTAACGTGTTAATGTAAAGAGTTTAATCTGTGGAGTTAACGCATTAATTTTTAACGCATTGAGAACCACTGACTTGAAGGACCCAAACTGTCCAGCAGATGGCAGCGTTGGCACATTTTTATGAACGATGGTTATGAGGGAAGGAAAAGCTCAGGGTCAGGGAGAGTGGGAAGTTCAGGAGGGGGGGAAAAACAAAGATGTGATTTGGGACTCAAAAGGAGATGAAGTGCATAAAATGAGATATGACAAAAGAGTAGAAAATGAAAGGGAGGAAAGATATGAAGTAGAGAAAATGGAGCAAGATGTGGTCGGTAGCGGCGAGGAGCCTACCGGGGGATCAATCTGGTGAGATGTGAAAAGCCTGCAGTGTGTAACTGAGACTTATGGGAGCATCAGTGGGAGCTGGCAGGTCTTAGTGTGACAGAAAATCCTCAGCATGCAGGGAGGACGCCTCATACCTGCAGCACCACGCTGTGCACGGAGACTCGTGTGCATGCGTGGGCGTGTTAGCGTGTTCAGAAATGCAGATGACAGATGACGACGGCGTCACGGCCGGCTGACGTCAGGCCTCCATCTGTGCCCTGAATATGAGGACAAGTGGCTCTGCTGACGTGAAACTGACTGCTGACTGACTGCTCCTCATGCTAGCAGCGATAACGGTTAGTTTGTCGTGCAGGAGCCATCAGCTGCAGTTTGGTGTTTGTGGCGAGGACGAGGCTCGCTGCTGCAACATTAGAGGGACGTCTGAGACGGCAGACGCCTTCTTCAGCAGAGTTTATTTCAGGTTGTATCGATCGGAGACGCTTTGACTTTGAAAGGAGCAGGAGAGGAGAGACGAGGAGAAACGATTCGACGCAGCAAATATGAGCAGAGAAGATGAAATGCAAAGAACATATAGCATCAGGCGGTGGGAGGAGGTGTGTGCATATGAATGTACACATCAGGTTCGTGTGCATCCGGTATCTCTGCATACATGCATGCGTGTGCAGGCCTGCATGGAGAGAACGAGCAGAGCAGAGTTCTTGGTTGTTCCGGAAATGGGGGAAGGGTGCACATGGATGTTCCAGCCGCCAAGTCAGATGTGATTAATGTTGTCGTTGCTTGAGAGAACGCACAGCCCTGCACATTCTGTATCACACACCGTAGAGCTGCCGGAGTTTCACCACAGCGACGAGGTGCTGCTAGATTGCTGTCTTTAAGATAAATGGATAATTTTCTCCGTAGACGACTGATGAATTACAGTCCCTCCTGCCGACCTGCCCGCTGCTGTTTGCTGGTTTTTAACGGCCTCGCGCAGCAGCGGTTGTGGAGGTTTCCATGGACTACAGTCCGCTGAATCACACCCGTCCTGTTTTACTTCTCCGTCCACATTATGCCTCATTAACATATAGATTAGATGTAGAGAAGTTACTGTTCTTCTTCATAACCCTTCTTCCCCACTTCCACGGCATCATTAGTGAGAAGGCGAAGGGGTCAGGAGGGAAGGAGGAAGGAGGCGGGAAGAGGAATCAGAGGTCGGCACGGAGGCAATGAAGGGCCACGTCTTAGCCACCGTGGGATCTGATGTGGTGTCATGATGCTGAGAATGTCACACTGTTGTGCAGAATAATGCAGCAGGTCACATTCTCCTCTTCTCACACTCTCTTCTATCTCACTCTGTCTGTTCTTTCTCCTGCCTGCCTTCAGATCTGCTCATGTCAGACTAGTGTGCTCGCTGATAATCCAATCCTAGCACATGTACAACTGCATGTCACACCAGCCTCCTCTTCTGGCTTTATTTCCCCTTTTGTGTCCCTTCTTTTCCCCATTAAAGGGTTCTTTTGAAGGTTTTTCTGTACCAAGCTGAGGGTCCAGATATAGCAGGTGTTGTACCGCACAGGATGAAAAGTCTTCTGAGACAAACAGAGGTGTTCGCTGGTCGTCACTCTGGTTACCAGCAATTAAAGGTGGATCTGTTCTCCTCCAAGACACTGTGTTGATGAGGAGCTGCTTGAAAACAAAAATCTAGTCTAAACATTGAGCCATAACAGATACACAAAGCACTGATTCAATCAAGGGTTCACCTTGTTGGCAGACAAATGGTTTTTACTTTCAGAACGTCATCCAGTCTCGTAGCTTTGAACTGTGTATTTTTACGGATATGCTGCACTTAAGCCTTCGTTAAAAGTCTTTGTGTTTGTCCTTGATCGTTATCCACTGGAGCAATGTAAGTGCCTTTACTCACTTTGGGCCTGTTTGTGCGTTAATTGAATTTGACTACATTTTAGAGTGAAACGCTGCAGTGAAGTGGTTAGCATCGTTGCCTCACAGCTAGAAGGTCGTCAGTTCACGTCCTGGTGAGGACACCCGGGATCTTTCTGTCTCCATGTTCTCCCCGTGCAGCGTGGGTTCTCTCCGGGTTCTCCGGCTTCCTCCCACAGTCCAGAAACATGCTGAGGTTAATTGGCGATTCCAAATTGTCCGTAGGTGTGAATGTGAGTGTGCTTGGTTGTCTGTCTCTAAGTGTAGCCCTGTGATAGACTGGTTACCTGTCCAGGTGAACCTGCCTTCACCCTGAGTCAGCTGGGATAGACTCCAGCCATTTCTTCATCTGCACCTTAATTATCTGGATCTGAATGCATCTTCCACCACTTTGTTAAATTACTTTAGGACGCTATGGAGGGAGTAAAACAATAAGTGGGAGTGTTTCTGTTGCTAAGTGGTGACAGTTGGCTGAGGTCGGGTATCAACACTATGACAGTGTCTAATGTGCAGTAAAGCCTTTAAAATCACAGAGAAGACATGAAGAGACATCGTTTACACCAGAAAGTAAAACTCTGGTTTACCACAGAGCTTTTTCTTTTGCAGAATTCAAAAACCCTACAGGAAATAAAATACTGCAAATCTGGTGAATTAAACATTTGGCTTTAAAGTACGTTGACTCACTTCCTGGTTTTACGGCTGCAGACGATGAGCGCTGCTGTAAAACTCAGCTGAATGTTATATGATGCTAAGCTGAGTGTTTATGTTGGATGATGCTGAGCGGTTATATCTTCTACTACATAACGTTATATCTGCTGAACGTCACCATGTTAGAGAGATTTCACACTATAATACGAGCACATGACATATACGCAGGAGGTTTGGCGCCCTGTGATTTTCAGGGCTGTTTGATTGGCAGCCTGTCGGAGGAAGAGGACCTGCAGTAGAACATGTAACACTGGTCTCCAGGATTAGGAGCTATTTACAGGTCAAAAGCAGATTCTCCTCGTCTTCACTCACGTGCCTTCGCTGTCTCCGTCTTTACACGGCGTCCACGAAGGCTTAACAGGAACACGATGTGTTGGGTAGCCTGAGACGCTTTCTCTGTCGTTTACCTCGAGTCCAGTAAAGGTGTTTATCTTGCAATGACTGCAGCTGTATTTACCTTTTTTTTATTTGAAACCATTTAAATCCCCAAATCTGTTTATGTTAAAAAGAAAAATCTGCAAAATTACATCATTTATTTGAGTCAAAAACTGTAAAAACAAAAAGAGTTGCTGGGTTTCCAACTTTCTGACGATGCTCTAATGAATCGTTTTAGGCATTCAATTCTGTCTCGTAAATGAATCAAATCTAAACTTGTGATAATCATCGAAATCACTTCAATTTCTCATGTAAATTTTTTGCCTACAATACATTTAGAAGTGACTCGATTCTGGGGAAAATAAAAAATTCCAACCAACAATCATGTGAGAAATATTCAAAGCCTTTGGATGAACTGGGCTGAACTGCGGGCTGTGTTTGGAAGCAAGTTAAACATGTCGAATGTCCATTTTTTTGTGATTTGGTGGCGTTATAACCGTGTTACTCTTACTAAAGACAATTTTAAATGTGAACGAATTTGCAAAAACCATCGGATTTGAGCATTAAGTCCTGCAGTCTGAACGTAGCCAATCTTATTGGTGACATTAAACGTCATGTCGGAGTCAGAATCCAAGGCTGCTGTCGCTATGTTAAGGTTATTTTTATGGGTTCTGTTTGTTTTTCCTAAAAACCTGTCGGATAGCAGGTTTAGGATTGTTAAGAGTCGAATTATCGAGTCATCAAAACCACAGAATCAGTATCTGTGCAAATGTCGTTAAAATTCATCATTTTTTTCTCTTAAATTTGAGTTAATGTGGGTCTCTGTAGATATTACACAGTCTGCCAGTGGATTTTTAACATGCATAATGCTGTCAGAGTCCATGACCAAAAGACTGCATTAAAACACAAGTGGTGACCCAGTTTTTCCTCAATCCTAACATCATTATTTGGCATCGCTGCAGCTTGTGTGGCCGTCGACAGAGCGCTGCCATTTGCCTCCATCCTTCACGGCCTCGTTTCTCTCCACTGACATGACAAAAATACACAATATGCTGCCAGTGAAGATGAAATAATCAACAGTCGAGTTTGATGCAGCCGATGACACGAGACCGTTACTGTAGATGTTCTGCACTGAGCATTTTCTAGCAGCATCAAGGAGGTGCTGGTCGTCTGTTTTCACTTGTGATGGTGTAATTACTGTGGCAGGGGAGAAGTCGATGATTTGCAGAGATAAGTGACAGAGCTTGTATCGTGTCGTAGGTTGCCATGAAAGCGCTCCGTGTGATGCCGCCTCTTCTGGCTCCTCAGACGGGGCTGTTATCACCGTCGGATTCTCTCCCCGCTGAAACTAGGTCACATTTTCCACCACATAATTCACGATAACAAAAACTCTCAACAATGGCTCATCTTTGTGGATTCTAGTCGCTCTCGACGGGTTAAACTCAACTATTTGTCTCCGTTTCACACACACGGCAGACAGCGGCTTGTCGGAAGACTTCCAATTAGCGTTAGACTCCCCTGATGAATGAAAAATCAGCTAAAATCCCTGACATGTAATATATATGTGTGTATATATGGGGCTATGCAGGCAGTCCTTGAAGCTAATAATGTCTGACACAAGGGCATCGGAGTTCATAATTCAGTGTAAAATATGTTTTAATCTGGAGCCTCTTCTGATAAGCATGCATTAGAGATGACAGGTTATTTTCCCCAGCAGGTGGGAATGATGTATTCTCAACAGCCACTCAGCTGACTTCCCCTCACAGTCCATCTATCTCTCCGGGCCATATCTCTGCTCTCCTGTCCAGGCAGTTATTAAAAAGCGTGAACCTGTCCGTCACAGACTGTATTACATCCTCTGCTCTCTATGTGCATCAATAACGCGGTCGCTTTTATGAGCTATAGCTCTGTCGGACCCTGAGGACTGATCTGTGTTATCGGAGGCAGATGTTAGAAGATAACATTTTAAGAACGCAGCACATTTACTGTAAATGAGCACAAAACGACGCTGATGTTTGCTAATTAGCTCTAAATACAAAGATTATTAGTTTACAGAGGGAGTATTGCACATTTTTTTTACCTGATGATGGCGCTAGAGGAAAGGTTAAGGAACGATAAAAGATTTTGCATTTCATCCTGAGGGACATACGGACACGTGTACCAAATTTCAATCCACTGCACATTTTACTTAAAACCACAAATACTCAAGAGACCACAAAAGACTGAGGATTCATCCTCTGGGGATCACGATTATCTGAACAAGCTTTAGCCGTGTCTTATCTCCAAAGTAGAGTAGTATTACTTCAGATCTAACATGAAGGTTTATTACCCCCGTGGGTCCACACGACTGCTCACATAGAACTACATCGATTAGTGTAAGAGGTCAGTAGCAGCAGTGACAAATTCTTTAATCTTTTGGTCCTGCGTCTTGGCAGCTTCAACGTACGACCAGATGGAAGCAACCTGAACGCTCTGAACAACAGGTGATAAAGGTCAGCAGGGATTGACTTGGCCTTCTTTGTGGCTCTGACTTTGTTCGCTTTGAGAAGGTCAGATTTGTGCCTGAAATTTGGCTGCACATGCTGACAGTTCCTTCAGACCTGCTTCAGAGCAAATGATCCAAACCAGTAAATACAAGAGAAGTGCCGTCAGTTCAGGACTGCTGAGCGCACCTGAATATAAGCCGCACCCACTAAGTTCATCACTAAAAAATTAGCTGCATCATTGTTTAAGCCGCAGTGTTCAAAGTGTGTTAAAAAAGTAGAGGCTTATAGTCCGGGATTTACGGTAATGTCATATCTGTATAAAGTACAAGCGCTGACGACGCTATTTGTTTCAAAGGTTAACGTTTCGTCAATTATTTGCCGCAGCTTTTAGTGTTCAACAGAAACCTGGCCAGGAATACCAGCAGAAAGAGCACAAGGAGTCATCATGTCCTTTGTTTTCAACACATTTATCTCCAAGTAGGCGTGTTTGCCTCCACCGTTGGTCCGTGGTTAGTTTGGATATTACAGAACAAAGACAACAAAAGTCGGCCCTCATGACGACACCGACGCTCGTTTTTATATAAAACAAATAAAAGTGATGAAGGGACACACGCCTGTGGGAGGAACTGGTGGAAGATAAAAGGGCATCAGATAAACCACCTCCACCTTTGGAGACCTTTCATTTAGAGTCAGCACTTTAATCCAGAGTCGATACCTGCAGTGTTTCATAGTTTTCTACACAGTTAAAGGACACGTCGGCACAGTGACCCGACACCCAACTCAGGAGGGTTATGATCACCAGGAACATAAATGAATAGCACTTGTGGGGATGTTGTGCTCACTATTTCCTTTTGGCTCATTTGTGCTGTGGCACGAGCTCACACTGGGCAACCTTTGCTACCTGCTGCTGCCTTTATAATTTAAATCTAACGTGTCGCCCTTATTGAGGCATTTCAGTAAAAACTACGAGTTCTGTTTGACCCAGTGGCGTGCCTTTGTTAACAGAACGTTTTGGTTATTTTAATTATTCCATTTGTGATCTCACTTCCTCAAATGGGGGCACAGACAGGTTTAAAACCCTCGTAAATCTGATTTGATGATGTTTTTACTGGCCTGGCGTCGCTACCGCTCTGTAATGTTTAACTAGTTGAGTTGCTGCACGCAGACTGTCTTTAGCTTTTCTGTTCAGCTTGACTCATTGTTAAAAAAAATATCCTCTACGTGAGCCTCTGGGCTTTGTCTAAACTCAGTGTTTGTATGAATCACCCCAGGTTGGATTAATTCATGGTGTAAAGCACAAAGCAGCCCAATAACCAGGACAGGCACACAGATGGTGGCTGGATCGCACAGAGGATTGACCTTGTTTCCTCCTCAGCTCTGGATTTGATTGTGTATAATCCTGGCCGACTGACAGACTGACTGATCATCTGTTGATAAAACCGATGTCAGCAGTTTCTTTTCTCTGGAACAAAAAAAAAGAAAAGAAACGAGCGGCCCACTCATGTCCAATGTGACCTTCAGATGCCTCTTGAGACTGAACGCTGCCGGAACAGAGTCAGTGGGGCAGGTGGGAAAGCAACGAGAGCTCCAGGCAGGATGCCAAACCACGTTCAAGTGCTTTTGAGCAAGACAGAGACCTCTTCAAGCTGCTGGTGTTCCTCTACATATTCTATTAAGCTGCTTTAGTTTTAATATAAGCATGCAGCAAACAGTGTGATAGTATCATCAAAAAGACGAGTCTGAGTCATACATCAGATGGGGATAAATAAAAAAGAGGAAAAATAGGACTAATGACAAGAAAGAGAAACTGGAGCCAAGAAAGTGAAACCATCAGCTGTTTCTAATTCAGATAGATGCTGCAACCATGACATCATCCACTGATTAGTTAGCCTAAATCATCATCTCGCTCTTTTAAAATCTGATGTAACCAGCGTGTAGTGACTCAGACTGAGAGCCAAGGAGGCCACACATGCCGATATGTCAGCGACCTGTCAATCACAATGTAGCCCCGCCCTCGAACTTACCCTGTCTTATTGTCTGTTTTTATCTAAATACGACCATAATTTACAACATGAGCATCACACTGCATTAAAGGAGGCTTGAAACTAGCAGCGGAGACCATTAACTCATTAGGAAAATGTTTACCGAGGGTACAAACCAAGTGAGAAGAAGGGTTGTTTTCTAGTAGACTCCTATACAAGCCAACTTCTTTTTGCAACAACAAGAGTCGCCCCCTGCTGGTGATGACAGAGAATGCAGGTTGAACTTGACTTTTCAGACCCAGAAGCTTCACTCATGTTTTCATAATAGTCTGAGTGAAACCTGTAACAGCTGCTTTTGTTTTTGGCCACTTGGTGGCAGCAGTGACAACAGCATTGTCTTATTGTTACTATTTAAAGCTAGTTTGTTAGCAAACAGTTTCCTGCAGATACAGAGCAGCACTTTGATGCTCCGTTTGGAGTCATGTTTCTGTGATCTATGGAAGTCCAGTGTTCTCTTTTTTTTTGGCTCAGTTTTGCTCTACTGGAGGAAAACATCTGGGCCTGAAGCTGTTTGCAGCTAATTATATATGCTTATTGTCACTTTTAATGTGCATGTTAATTACCATGCAATCAGTTGATGAATCCCAGTCCGCATCGTGGTCGTCCCAGTTTGCACATTCGACTGGGCTCACAGATTGTGTGTTTTAGGGGCTTGGCGCACACGTTATTATTATTTAGAAGAAGTGGGAAATCCTCACAGTCTGCAGCACTGTCCTGTTTATTTTATAACCGATTCGCTGATTTGCAGAGAAGATGGGAACAATGGGGAGGTGTGGGCTGAGTGGGGACGGAGCAGCGGCTCCACCACCTGCCACCCGCTGGGCTGTAGGTGGGGTTTAGTGCCCCATGGGGGGAGGATTTTGGAGGGAATGTAGCCCAGTTTTAGCTGCCTGCTCTCACGTAAGCATATGCAGGGCGAGCCAGACACACACACACACACACACACACACACACACACACACACACACACACACATATGAGCACCAGACCTGTCCCTAATCTAGATCCCAAATCAGGCCCACAATGAGATTTACAATAATCTGAAGCCCCTCAGACAAAACACCATCGTGACTCACAATCTGCAGAACAAAACACAAAGGATGTTTACTGCTCTGGGCAAGGAGCTGCACCAAATTCCTTCTTGTATCTGAATCAAAACACTGGACGTTGTGGCCTTTTGGCAGCTCACAAACACCGATTGCACATAAATGCAAATACTTCAGTGCATTTCAGCTGCAGATAAGAACATTAACCGAAGGCGCAGACAAAGAGCGACGTGTGAAACGGTGTAAAGGTCAACGCTTGAGCTTAACTTTGTGACTGTTTTGAAATTGTAATATTCCTGCGATTACACTAAACAAACTCTGCAGTGTGCCGAGGCGACGCTGGCCGACAAGGAGCACCTTGTTTCCTTGAATAATCCTGTCTGCTGCTGAGCGCCGTGGATCTGTTGGTGGCTTGATGTTATTGTGTAATAAGTGAAGCAGAGTGCAGCGTTTTCCTCAGGGACAGAGAAGCACCGCGGCGCTGAGGTCAACAACACGGAGGGCCTTGAACCGTAAACCGATCAGCCGTTAAAAGGTGCTTCGCTGCGTCCCTTTCATCTTTTTGTTAAAGGTCAAATCTAGCCGTGGTCGCCTTTTGAACCACGAAGGATTGGAGATATTGTGACGGATGCAGCTACCTGCGCAGACAGATAATATCACATCTGCTGGGCTGCCACGGAAACAAACGCATCCTTTCATGGTCTCTGCCGTCTTCGGAGCATCCCTGCCTTCATACGATTTCGTCGGCTCCGTCTTGTGATCCGAGAAGAAAGGGGGAAGTGTTTCCAATATGAATATAGGCCACCGAGTCTGTCTTCTTTAGGCTTGTTATTTTTCCCCTTCAAGCTTGAACTATAAATAATGCAAAGAGACCCCCCTCGTGCACATACAAAAAAGCCCAGTTAGAATTAAACAGCACCCGATTTCCCCCATTTTTTTTTTTCCTCTATACGGTATCCCCCCCTCACAAAACTCCCACCCTGCTCACTTTTTAATTTGGTCCTTCTCTCGGTACCCCCGCACCCTCTTCAAGCACTTTCATTTTCTCTTCCTCCCCCTCCCCCTCGATCCCATTTATTTCTGTCTTCCCTCAATCCCCTCGTCTCCCTTTCATTCTCTCCCCCTGTTGTCCTTGTTTTAAGGATCCCTCGGCCTCTGTGCAGGCTGCGGCGGGGCAGATAAGACCGACAGAGGACAGAGTGATAATCGTGTTTAGCCACAGCACAGATCCTCTGGCAGCGCTGAGCTCAGATGTTTGGTGGCGGGCCGGGCTGCAGGAAAGATGCGACGCCGGTTTGTCGCCGTGTCCTCGTGTGACTCCGTACAGTGACACCCAGAGTGTGGGTGTGTGTGTGAGGCCAGGGGAGTAATGCAGCAACTGCTCTATATTGATTTTATTTGTGCATTTTTGATAAGTCCTTCCCTGCTACCTTTCCTCATCTCCTTTCCTTCTCTCTTCTCCTTTTGTCTCCACTCTTTTTCCTTCTCTTCTTTTTCTCCT
>NW_007578181.1:404972-433062 GCF_000690725.1 Stegastes partitus
GAGGAGGAGGAGGAGGAGGAGGAGGAGGATCTCTCCGCCAGGCCCAGCCCCCTGCGCTCTGACTCGTCCACGCTGTGTGACAGGGGAAGGCTGGGCTGTCCCGAGCATTATCTGAACACTCACACAGCTTTCTGACACACAAACACTCAGCTCTGTGCCGGAGCTCGCTGTCAGCTCAAGCCCTCTGAAAGCTGCTTTTTTTTTTATTGGCGAGGGGAAATCGGTGGGAGCTAACGACACACAGCTGTCTGGGCAAGAGGAGAAGGAAAAGAAGAAGAAGAAGAGGAAGAGGAGGAGGAGGACAAAACCAGCAGCAGCAGCCTCCTAACTTCTGTCTCCAGTGCAGTCATTCTTCAGCAGGGAGGGTTTCTGCTCAGGACTTTTCTTCTGTTTTTTTTTTTTTTTTGGTGAGAAGGGGGAGGTTGGAAAGAAAAGAAGAAGAAGAAGAAGAAGAGGGGCTGGAGTTCACATGACATAATCGGAGTGAATGGGTTGCCATGGTGACTCACCCAGGGAGCCTGACCCGTGCAGAGTGAATGGAGGGAGCGCCTCGGACGCCAAGTGAACGATAAACTAACGGAGAGGGGAGTCAGAAGGAGGAGAAGAAGAGGAGGAGGAGGAGGAGAGCGAAGGAGAGCAGAGGAGCGCAGCACGGGCTGAGAATGGAGGACGGCTTTTCCAGCTACAGCAGCTTGTATGACACCTCGTCACTGCTACAGTTCTGCAACGGTAAAACTCACTAATCCTTCCTCCCCCATCCCTCCCATCCCTCCCTCCCTCCCCTCTGGGTGCATGTTGTTCCTCAGGACTTGACATGTCACCAGCTGGATAAACTTACAGCAGAGGTGTGTGTTGGTGCAGGAACGAGCTGTTCGGTGCAAGAAGGGAGTTCAGCCTTTATGCTGTTCTAACATTTTTACTCATTGATTGATTCTGGCAGCTCTGTGGCTCAAGATTAATCATACACTGGGCAAGAGATTAGTCCCGGTTTAACACTGTGTGACACCAGAAAGCATTTTTTTTCAAGTTAAAGCATTCGTTCCCCCCAAAACAGCAGAGTGCAGCTTTAACAGGCTGTTTTCTGGAATCAAGGCCAGAATAATGTCAACAGTCCCTGTGAGCCGGTGGCCATCGGGAGAGCTAATAAACAAAGGCAGAGGGAGGATGAGGAACAGTCCTCCTGCTCGCAGCGCTGCTCTGCTTCTGCTTGATGCGATGAAGGGTATGTGATGAATATATTTCTCCCCTGCCGGCCGATTGCCATCAGTTTGCCCGAAAGAGACAAAACAGGAGTGACAGAACAGGACACCATTGCTCATGTTTTGCTGGCCGGCCTTAATGTGATTTATTTGCTGGCAGAGGGAGAAGCCGTACTTCAGGCTTTGCTGATGTTATGGGTGGGAGAGGGTGACTCAGGGAAGAGGGAAGGCAGCATGACACATCAGTATGACATCAGTTTAGGATTTATTTCCGTGGAGCTCTTCTTGGAAAGTCGAGGCTTATGTGAAAATTATCACTCGGTATTTAATCATGAACCGTGCAGAAAGCTTTTTCTTTTAAATGCTGCATCGTGCACGAATGACACTATTGCACAGTTAGCTGATAGGATCACTGCTGGCAAACTACAGCTAGTGCCCTCCAGCACACACACACACAAAGGGGATTATCTCCAGCAACAATAACCTGTGTCACTGAGAGACTCTGCTGCTGTAACACTGATAACTTGTGCTTCACTTACCCAGTTTATTAAATACATAATTAAGTGTTCATCACATGGAGGACGAACCCTTTCATCGCCCTCAGGTTGGCATCCTCTCTGTTTTTATTGCATTTTTGGCAGTTTGCAGGGACTGGATCTTGAGCTATTGTGGATGCAGACTACTACCATAATAGCCATCGGTGGATAATGAAAAAATCAATAATATTTACTGCGCTGTGCAAGCACCAGCAGTTGATTGGATGAGGGGGATACTGTTGTCAAACAGACCGAGTGATAGATGTGGAATTACACCGAGGTATCTCCTGCCGGGGATGCTGACCACTTTAGTATTTTCATGCATCACTGATGAGGTGAAGCTAGTTAAAAGCTTTTATCCCTCATGGATCTGCCTCATTAAATTTATAGCAGCCCACAAAGGTGGAGATGCAGGCAAAGAGGAGTTAGTGGTGATGTAGATCACGCACAACTCAAAGATGTCTGTAATATTTGATTTACTGATTGCTATTTTCCTGCACCGGGACAGATTCCCTTGAAACATCACATCCTTTAATAGGTGATTGAAAACCGTACAGCAGCTTCATTTTTCACTCAATTTAGCATTAATTTGCAATCTATGTCATCTCAAGACACTTCACATGGTAATCTAAAGATTCATTTGGCAATAGTGGGAAGAAGAGAACTTCAGGCAGAACCAGGCTCAGGAGGGCAGACATCTGCTACGACCAGCTGGGTCGAGAGAAACATCTCAGAGATCAGCGAGGCCAGTAGCAGCATCATAGTCAGGAAAATGCAAAGTATAGCAAAGAAATGAGTCGTCAGATTGAGTAAAAAGGGAGCACCGATGAACCAGAACAACAGGAGGATGTAGAGGAAGTGCATCTTCTCAGCTCACACGCTGTATTCCAGTTTAATCAGCACCATGATAACAACAGAGGTGGTTTGGTTGGATCGACCTGAAAAACAGGTGTAGCAGTGATAAAGCTCTGAGGAAGACAGTGACCTTTAAAACTCCTACAAATGACAGTGTAGCGGCAGGTGCAGCTTGTCCACATTGCTGTGTGCGTCGCCCACGAGGCAGAAGCTACAAACCTCTTTGAACGTGGACTGGAATGTGCGTTTTTTGGACTTGTAAGCGCGAATCTCCTTTAACGTCTTCCCTCCTTGCGCTGTACTTTCTGCCTCGTCACCACTGTGGGCAGACGGAGAGCCTGTCAGGTTGTTTGCACTCGTTCACAATGTCACAGTTGTTCCCCCTCCGCGAGAACGTCGATGAAATAAGACATGCTGCTCAGGGGCTGTTGCCAGGGATTTTCCGACCTCCGCCCGTCCTGCTTTCTTTCTCTCTCTCTCGCTGCCTTTTTGCTCACACACACACCTACACATGGAGGGAAGCAGCATCTTGTTCCAACAGACTGCTTAATTGGGTGAGCCTTGGTTAAAAATGTGTGCGTGGCCGTCCAAGCTGGAGCTGGGAGTGTTCTCACAGGATCAGCCAGTGTGTGCCGGGCCTGTAGGCCAAACTGACATCATCCAGCTGAACCCAGATCCGAGCAAAAGTTAATGATGTCATTCATTCCCCCCCTTCCTCTTTCTCTCAGCTCGTGTGTTGTGGAGCATCCAACCAGACTAATGTTGGGAGACTAGGTCAGCTAAACTGTAGAAACGTGCAGGCTGCGTGCTTTGTCCTCAGGAGGTCAGGACTAGCTCGGGCTAAATGAAAATTAGCCCCGTTACATCCTCAAACACGCAGAAACACTCGCTGATTAGAGCTGATGGAGGAAGTGAATCCTTTAGAGAAGCTTTTTCTGTGTTCAATCACATCAGGAACACGCTGCCTCTGGAGAAGAGGACAGCTTTGATTGAGTTAGTCTGTGCTGCATGGCCGGTAATGACATTACTGCTGTTTTTATAGAATTTGCAAATGTCTTGAAACCACATGGCAGGATCTTTGGCCGGTTTAGGAGCAAGAAAGTCGACATTATCGCCGCTCCAGTGGTTTGTAGTTTAGTTTGCCTGTATGTTACCACCAAACTCTCAAGTTTAGCTTCATGTGGAAGCAGTGGATGTTGTGCTTTTTTGATTTATCTTCTAGTATCTGCAAGTTGACTATTGGGGCTGCAAGGTGGAGCGGTGGTTAGCATCGTTGCCTCACAGCAAGAAGGGCGCCAGTGGGTGAGGACACCCGGGATCTTTCTGTCTCCATGTTCTCCCCGTGCAGCGTGGGTTCCCTCCAGCTTCTCCAGCTTCCTCCCACAGTCCACAAACATGCTGAGGTTAAGTGGTGATTAAGCGGTGTATAGATGATGGATGGATGGAAGATGATTTTTGCATTTTTTGCTTTTAGTCTTTGGACAGCAATTAGCAGGAACATTAAGTAGCTGGTGGGACTGAAACATGCAAAGCTAGCGGAGCAAAATCATCACTTAATGCGATTCCTCGTTCATCAGCTCCTGATGTGTTAATAAGTAAATCTGTTAATAAGTAAATCCGGCTCACTTACAGCACTTTAATACCGACGATCGCGCCCTCAGGTTCATCTCCTGCTCTTTCTATCCTCACAAATCCGTTCTCCTGTTCATTTATCTTGGCGGCTAATGATGTCTGCTCAGATTGGGATCAAACGTTTCTTTATCTCTGCCCTCCACGACTCGTGCCGTACATCCACGGGCGCGCTGGCACGGCGCTCACCTCGCCAGCCCTGGCAGAGATGGCATCTTAACACACCGGCATGACAGCAGGAGGGGAAGGGAAGGGGGGCCAAGCGGGATCAGGGGTAAGATAGGAAGCAAGAGAAACAGCCACGTGAGTTCATCAGAGAAAGAGGACGGGAGTATGAACAAGTGCAGATGGACGGAGCAGACGTGAAAGGTGAAGAGGGAAATTATTAAAGACGTAGGCGGCTTTGATGTTTCTTGGAGGTGTTTTGACACACAGCAGAGGTGACACGACTCCATCCCGTCTCCTCCTCCTCTTGGCTGCGCATCTATAGGTATCCTCATCCAAACCCTGATTGATGATGGCACGTGGAGCGGGATTAGGATTAAAGCCCCGCTCACGTTATCGAGCACAGTAGCCAAGGAGGGACGAGGAGGAAGAGGAGGAGGTGTTAGTGATTTAGGACGCCTCAACCTGGGGTCCGTATACTTCTGTTTCCCTCAGTTTAGAAGCTACACCGAAACCCCCAGCTTCAGTAGATTCTTTATTTTCCTTCATTTATCAGTGAATTATGGCTCCTTTACTGCTTCGATTTTTCCTTCTTCTCCTTCCCTTCCCCTGGTTATTTCACTTTACATCAAAGTCTAGTAAAAATAAAACCCACCGGCGAGCTGACCCGCACTCACATAAAAACTGCACAAGAAATGTCAATGGAAGAGCAGCGCGTTAGGAAACGAGGCGTCTCCGCGCCATCCGTCATCTGTAACTGTTCCACATGTATCAGAGCAGCAGTCTAATAAATATCGACCCGAATGGAAATACTCATCCACTACTGCTGATTCATTTAAAGGTTGACATTGATTTCCTTTAGCCGTGTCAGTGAGAGCACGCACCGCTCTCCATTTCTTTTTATCTTCCCTCCAGTCTCCAGCTCGGCGCGGCTGAATTTCTTCCATTTTTAAAAACTCTCTGACTCTTCTGTCCTTCACTTTACTTTCCCTCTTTCTCAGGCTCTCCGTCTGCCTCCCCACCCCTCTCATCCCTGCGTCAGACTCTCCCATGCTCTTTGTTTGATCTTGTGTGAGTGCCCCAAGTGGAGCTCAGAGTGCTTTTTTTTTTTTTTTTATCTCCAGACAGTCAGATATTGAGCCGGGCGACTTGAGCTTCTGTAGTCACGAGTCTCTTTGCACCCCCACCCTGCTCCTTATCTCTCTATTTTTCTCTCACTTTTTTTTTCCTGATAAGGTTCGCTTTGTGTTTTCGCTTTCATTTTCAAAGTAGTGAGCTGCTAACAGAGTGTGTGTTCATTAAACGTGTTCGGGTTGCTGCAGAAGCTGCATTCGAGATCAGCTGGAACGAGCAGATTCTATTGCTTCCTTTTGAGAAATCATTCCACTTATGCAATAAAAACAAACAAGCATCCGTGTAGCCTTGACACAGGTATCCACTGCTCTCAGTCAACACTTGTAAGTAGGCCACGGCAGAGCGTGGATACATACTGCGTATACTGAGGAGAAGTCGCTGCAACGTGTTACATAAAATCTGCATAGAGGAGGAAGATTAGGCCACAAGCCAGAATCACACTGAGCTATTTTGGCAGAAATGCCTCCACCCCCAGTTCTAAAGTCTATCACTGACATCTGTCGAGTATCTGCATCCGAGCAGGGGTCAGTGGGAGACGTTGTTAAAGCTAATTCTGCCCCATAAACCAACAGCATATGTTTAGAACGGCATCATTATTAGCTCAGCCAGTGTTCACAAAAATACTTTAATGGTATAAAATAAATAATCTTTTTATTAAGTGGAATTTCTTTGATATTTTACAAAGATTAAAAAAACCTGGAATCAACACATAAATGTTCCCGGGTGTCGACACACATGTTACTAATGCTGGTAAACAAGGAGGCTCTACTTTTACTGTTTACCTACGTAGAGTTTGTGTATTTTTCTTAGTTGTCCAGTGTCTGTTTGTTCAGCCACAGAAAGTTCCTGACTTTATGTCACATGACTGTTGGTCGAGTCACTAACGTCTCCACAGCCGTGCTAATAACACCAGAGACTGGTTCAAGATTCAAGATTAACTTTATTGTCCCAGGCGCGGGACATTTGTCTTGGGCTATTCACTCATGCTGCAGCCAACACAACCAGACACAAGCAGGGAAAATACAGCCAATAGATAGAATAAATAACTATATACAAACATCAAGTAATAGCAGAATAAAAAGAATATCATCGTCTGAGTTCATGAGTCATGCAGCGGTTTGCTTTTGGCAAAATACTGAATAGGTTATGTAGACAAAAGTTATTTTATTGATATGTTATAATTTTAAGCTTATATTGGGTCTGTTGGAGGGTTAAACATTTGTTTTAAGTTTCTAGCTCTGATTAATGGTGTGATTTTGTTTTGTTTTGCTTTTCAAACCTGCCAGTAGTTTTGCTAGTTTAGGAGATTAAACTATCTCAAATTTAAAATGGTTATCAGCTGTTATTGGTGCATTTTTTTTCCCCAAGATGTGATTTTAAAACAAAGAAAACGCCTTTGCGAGAACGCAGTTTCATTCATTGTTGTAAAATATGTGTGAGGGCAAATAATGTAGATCCCAATCTACTGAACATCATCTTTTAATCAGTATTATTATGAATACTTCCTGTTGCCTTATGAAGGTAGAGCTGCCCTTCCTCCTTCCTTCCTTCCAGGTATAAATAATATATAGTTTTGGTTCTTGCTTTGTGTTGGTTCTATTCAGACATATGGTTTCCCTTTAGCTACTCAAGTTCGGATCCGGTTGTCTTGTGGTTGATGAAGGAGTCTTTATTCTTTATTAGGATCCCCATCAGCTCCCTCAAAGTGGCTCCTAGTCTTCCTAGGGTCCCAGGGTACAAATAAAAATCACAATTTACAAAATACATAATAAATAACAAACATTTCATTTATAATGTGACTCGGTACAAAGCAGTAAATGGATGACAATAAATGCCACAACGCTGTTAATACAACACTAATACAGAGGAAGAATTGTCATGTATTCTGTGCCGATTGTCCCTTTATTTTCCTCTTAAGAGAGCCGATATTTTTAGTGTCTCTGATCTGTAAAGACAGTGAGCTCCATGCTTTTGCTCCTCTGTAAACAATAGTTCTTTTCATGAAGTTGGTTTTGGGCCTGGGGACGACTAAAGTACTTGAGGTCACTACGCGAGTCACATAATTGTGACAAAACCCACTGAATAAGAGGGAATAATCCTCATTGGAAACGTGGTCTGTGTGAGCCACCAGGCAGTGGATGCCATCCTGTGCTGATCTGAGCATTCCCTCTCTCCTCCGCCTCTCATCTTTTTCCTCCACTGACACACATTCGAGCAGCCTCATCTCGTGACCTACTAAAACAATCAGGCATGTAAAGCAGGAGTGTGTGACTTCCTGTGCTAAATATACACACCGACTCGGCTCGTGTGTGTGTGCAGATAAAGATTCTGGCCGTTTTTGCTTCAGATACGGCGGCGTTGGGGTTTGGTCCGTCCTCTGGTTATCTGTGTGACTTTGTTTGTGTCCATCTGCGAGTCCACCAAGTGTGTGTCATCACAAGGTCGGCAGAGGAGACACGCAGGCGCAGCGCGAGTCCTTCAGCCGTGTGTCATGGATGCATAAAAATACCACAACGGAGCCAGAAACGGACAGAAAGCCGGATGCTTCCGCTCACCGCCGCAACACTAAACGTGCTCAACCGAGCGTCGACTCCTACCTGTGGGGGAGGGCGACCGGCGATAAATCACACAAGTCAGCAGAATCCCAAAGAGATGCCATTATTTTTAGTCTCGGGGTTGATGCTGAAAGTAACGCCGAAGCTGCTGCGTCCAATCAGAGAGACGCAGGACGAGAAATGAGGGATTCAATTATACATCCTTGAATTTTGCGGGTATTTAAATTCAAATTAGTATGCAAATGATTTCCAGATCATCTGCGTGTGCGTCGGTATGCGCGTCTGCATTCATGTGACTGTTAATCCTGCAGCGCGTCACCAAACCTTTCAAGATTAAATAAAGATAAATCCACTGACTGTGACAAGGTGGATGCCGGCTTGATTGTATTTATGGTAATTATCTCTCAGCATATTGTTCCCAGTGAGGCTCGAGTCACGGCCCATCGATTTGGACGCTCTTCATTTCTACACGTTGGCCAGTTGTGATGTGAACAGATATAATTAACCTCTCGGTGCCCGCGGTGCAGCTCCCCGAGGATGCCCAGCACCCTAATTGGTCTCTTACATCTGCTGTTAATGGGAGAAGCGAGAGGAAAGCCCTCGCTCCGCGTGCGAGTCCTCCCGTTGCATGCATTCAGCCCGGTCTGGAACAGATGGGCAGGGAGAAAAAAGAGGAGAATCCCATTAGAAATTCCATTAAAAATAGATTCATCAAGAGCACAGGTGCAGAGACGAGAGGAAAGACGACAGACTCTGATTGTACAAGTTGTTCTACCCTCGATTGACGGCTCGGTTTTGCTGTTAGATGGCGTTTTGTTTTGTACATCAGATGCTTCTAGTTTCCGTGCAGCTCGATGAAATCTTTCATCGTAAATCTCAACAATGAATGACTTCTCTAAGGATCAAAGATTTTATCCTGCTCTTACTTAAACAGGAAACCATCAGCAACAAAGAGGAAAACTTAAAGCTGCCTGTCTGTTATGTTGAATATTGATATTTGATATGGGGCTGCAAGGTGGCTCGGTGGTTAGCATCGTTGCCTCACAGCTAGAAGGTCGCCGGTTGGCGTCCCGGTGAGGACACCCGGGATCTTTCTGCGTAGAGTCTTCATGTTCTCCCCGTGCAGCGTGGGTTCTCTCCGGGTTCTCCAGCTTCCTCCCACACAGTCCAGAAACATGTTGAGGTTAATTGGTGATTGTAAATTGTCCGTAGGTGTGAATGTGAGTGTGCTTGGTTGTCTGTCTCTAAGTGTAGCCCTGTGATAGACTGGTTACCTGTCCAGGTGAACCTGCCTTCACCCTGAGTCAGCTGAGATAGACTCCAGCCCCCCATGACCCTAGTGAGGATTAAGGTGTAGAGATGATGGATGGATGGATATTGAATAAATCCATCCTGAATCGAACATCTTCTTTATGCTTTGATTTAAGTCTGAACCCATCACTGACAGTTAGAAGCTATTTAGTCCAATCAGCGAGCAGTCTATGGATGAAATGGAGAAGCTTCACATCCACGTTATCTGATTTACAGTTTTTCAACAACTGTGGCAAATTTTGACAAAAACTCGTTTCACTTTGACTGAACAGCTCTACAAGAGTAAACCAACTCATTTCCAGGCTGCATGTTTCTGCTCAGATGTAGGAAGCATTTAATCTGACAACAGGATCAACTAAACGTGAAAATGTCTTGCAGTCTGCTTGACTCGACACCTGCTCGCCGTCACCGCGCTGGGAAAATGTAATAACGTGGCCTCGCCGGGCTCATTGCTCGCTCGAGCTAAAGTCGGCGGGATGCGGGAGGCTGGGGTTTCTAGGTGATATCAGAACCGCCTTTATTAGAAATGACTGCATACAGAAGCAGCTGGTTGAGCAGAAAGTCACAGAAAATCATTATAAAGCGACACGGTAACGCAGCGGGAGCTTCGAGGACAGCAGCGTAATGAAAATGAAACTCTGTGAAAATGAAACTTTCATTCAACACAGAAACCCATTTGTGATATTTCTCTTCGGTTTTGTTGTGTAATGATCTTATCAGCTGCCAGCAGTGCCACTGTACGTCCTCCCGCTTCCAGATGGCAGATGTACGACTGGCCGATGTTCAGTGTGGCGTCTCTGGCTCGCATTCTCCACCGCAGTGTGTGTGAGAGACCGTTTTCACACCATGCAAATCTGGTTTCCCATAACAACACTGTTACTGGATGGTGCACACACACACACACACACACACACACACACACACCCAGTGGATGGAACAAGTATCCCGCCTCCTGTTCCTTCCTGGTTGTTTGTTACTGCAACACAAAGCCTGGTTTTATGTGGAGAAAGGTTGAGGCTGAGAAAGAGGCTTGTGTCTGAGCCCGGAGCTGCTGCCAAGCATGACTTAGTGCTTCTGTGGTCTGCTTGGTTCTCTGAAAGTCACAGCAATAAAGAGAAGGATGTCTTTCTTCAGTTTCTGTTTATTACGTCTTTGTGGATTCAGACTCGGATGAAGGCTGCTGCATACGTTTAGCATGTTGTTGTTTGTGAGTCGTTAAAGTCACTCAGAAGCTGATTGTGTATCATACCGAGGTGAAACCATCTCGACAGTTTTACAACTTATTGTGCTCCACCAGCTCTGAGCTCAAATGTTTATAGGATAAAATATGGATATTTGTAAAGATGTTTGTGAATTTTTAGATTGATACATCAAAAACTTTGCAAGATAACTTTATTTTTTGCCCTTCAAATCGCTGAAGTCAGGTTGCACATCACAGTAACACACAGTGGAATTAAATTAAACTCTGTGAGATGAATGTTTGGTGGACAAACTAAGCAAATTAAAGTATAGCTCAAGTCTTTGAACCAATAGAGTAATAAATTCAAGAAATATGGAGCCTTCATGCTGCTTCAGGAGAACATCTCAGCTGTTGTTCTACAATTGTTTTTTCTCCTTAAAAACTTCAGAAGACTGGAGGCAGCACAATGTTTGATGTCTTCCTGCAGCTGATTTCTTTCCTTCCTCGTCGGTCTTTCAGCTGTCATGTCGTTAAAATGTTGTTTTTAGGACCAGGTGTGATTTACGAGACATATTACTGAGTCAATGATTCCCAGTCGGTGGGCTATTCTCTAACTCATGATAAAACGTACTTTTATCTCGTTTACGGTGCCGATAAATCTGGGAGAGAATAAATCATTTCTATGAAATCAAAACTGTTCTATGTCCAAATATATAATAAACATCATCCCACCAGGTCCGATGCTTTGTGACGGGTTTTCCAGACATGATTCTATTTTTCAGTTTATACCTGAGTCGGTTTCTTTATTTCTTGTTCATACATTTGTGTAATTTGGATTAAACTGACTCAGACGCATATATTTAAATATCTATGGATAACATGGGCAACTTTAAGTGAAGCAAAAGTTCCCAGTTCTCTGCCAGGTGGATTTCTCATGACGTTAAGTTCTAATAAATTCTTAATCATCAGTTCTGGCACGTAGTCGTACTTAATCAGAGGACGAGTTCAGTGAAGTTCAAGTCAGGTTCAGATAGTTTACACCTGTCCAAACACAGCAAAATAAGAGTTTTAGGACTAGAAATTAAACTGTTGCACTATGATTCAACTCAGGAAGTACAAGAATGAGAAATCAGTCTTTCTTAATTAGCCCACGATGAGGTCATCATCACAGGAGATTAACGATCTATCTTTAGATAATTGACATTCAACACAGTGTTCGTCTGATTGTTGGGATTTCAGTGTCACTGCAGTCAGTTGGTGCACTGCTGTGGTGGTTAGCATCGTTGCCTCGCAGCTAGAAGGTCGCCGGTTCGCGTCCCGGGATTTTTCTGCGTGGAGTCTCCATGTTCTCCCCGTGCAGCGTGGGTTCTCTCCGGGTTCTCCGGCTTCCTCCCACAGTCCAGAAACATGCTGAGGTTAATTGGTGATTGTAAATTGTCCGTAGGTGTGAATGTGAGTGTGCTTGGTTGTCTGTCTCTAAGTGTAGCCCTGTGATAGACTGGTTACCTGTCCAGGTGAACCTGCCTTCACCCTGAGTCAGCTGGGATAGACTCCAGTCCCCCATGACCCTGGTGAGGATTAAGATGTAGAGATGATGGATGGATGGACCAACATGGACATTCATATCACCCTGATATCTTTCTTGGTCGCAGATTTTCCTCCAACCTCTTCCTTTGTGACAACATTCCTGCCAATGCAGCGACTCTTCTGCTGCATCTGAGCTTCCTGACGTCTGCCGCTGAGAGTTCATCTCTAACAGCGTGAATAACAGAGACGAGAACAGGAGGAACCGAGGATAACTGCTGCACCGAAATCATAGAAAAACATTTTACCGCCAAGCATAATCCTTCAGTCTCACTTTCTTTCCCTCCCACTCACAATTTACGTCCAACCTTGTTTCAAGACACTCATGGTTTCACGTGAGAGGAGGGCAGACAGACAGCGAGAGAGGTGAGAGAGGTTAGAGAGAGAACACAAATCCGGCTCGCTGCTAAGCTCGAACCCCCTGAGTTTAAGGATCACTAGCGTTGAGCAAGATCTGCTGCACATATCCAACATAATCCCTCTGCCACACCGTGAACACTCCCTCTGACAGAGCAGAGTGTGTAGGAGTGTGTGTTCTGTACAGCAGAGTGTCGGGATGCTGGTGTATACAGTCTGAGTTAAGAAGGAGTTATTCTGCCTCAATGGGCCATGTCCTTATACTTCCTTTATTCCTTTTTCGACCATTATCTCCGTCTTCTTGGTTTTCATTACAGCTTTTTCATTCGCTCTTTGTTTCAGGTTTTTTTTTTTTGTCTCAGGAAGGCTTTGGGGATTAGATGAAAGTGACGGGATTTGGGGAGGGGGGGCGTCACATCTTATATTTCAGTTTTTGCAATTACAAGATGCTCCCCAGAAACATCATTTATCTGAACCCTGCACTTGAAAGCTGCCTCCTTTTCAAAAAGAGAATTAGAAGTGAAATTAGCTTCTTTTTTTTTTCCTCCAAATTCAACGACAACATTCAACATTTGTCTCCTTCTGAAGCAACACGAGCGTTTTTCTGATCTGAGGCCAGAATCTGTCGAAACTTCTTCAGAACAAAAACAAATCTGTCTTAAGTTTAACCACAGGACACGTTCGTTACGTTTCAGGAAAGACGATGGTTTGGGTTGAAATGCGTCGGCTGCTCTGACGAGGCTACGGGAATACTGTGGTTGTTTACGTAAGTCCGGGGTCCTCGATCGTCATGGTGACAGTAATAACCGCCTGGTTCTGGTTAATTGTGGTGAAAAAATATTGAGTGTCGGTTGGAAATGAGAATCAAACTGCTCTTGTGTTGCTTAAACTTAAACCTGTTATTTTAGGCTGGGAAAAAGAACGGGGGCTGTCATGGAACTTAAATTACATATTAGAGCACAGGTTTATGATTTAACGATTTTTGATGACTTTAGGAATAAAAAATCCCAAAGCAGAGACCTAGACCAGAGATCTCCAGCTCCGGTCCTCATGAGCTACTGTCCTGCAGGTTTTAGACATTTGCAACACACATGACTCAAATGAATGGATCTCCAACAGCTTGTTGTCAAGTTCTACAAAAGTCTGTGGACCTACACAGGGATGTAGACCTGCATCAGATATGTGAAGCTCGTTACAGATTGTTTCCCAATAATACAGTGAGAATTACAGGTACATGTACAAAAATCATACATCCAAACCAGCATTCCCATATACACACTGTTAGACATAATGAGTTAGTCATGCTAGAATGATCGGGGTGGTTTGGTACGGGAGTGCATGTGCGTCAAAAATATAAAAATAATTTTTTATAAATGCTAGAAAAGGCCTTTTGGGACCTTTTGACATGATGCAACCCTGACAAGCATCCAAAACATTTCTGGATGGCGTTCTGGTCACGCAGAGCTCTGTGGTGCTGATTACATGGTCAAACAAATTAGTGGTTTTGCGTCATGTGGTCCAAAACGCTGCCTACACAGTTCCTGGTCTTGGTCAAGTTTATCTTTTCTGTTGCCAAAAATTTCCTCACAACTGATGCTGTGTTTCTTTTTGCAACCAAATCTTCCTGTCACTCCGTCCAGGAATTAGACCAGACCATGGTTCTGGTAACACTGACGGGTTTATCGCCACTTCAGCTCGAACTGTCAGAGACGCACAAATACAAACAATGCATATGCTCATTAGCAGCAAGACTAAAACTAAGTAAACACTGTAAACATTTAGCACGTAGCTCGCTGGCCGCAGGAGGGAACGAGTCCGCTTCACAACACAAACAACAACATGACCGAAAAGAAAATGTTTCAGTCTTTGTACGACGTTCTTGTCTTTCTTACTTGTTGCATGTGCGTCTTGAACAACTTTACACTGAATGAATAAAAACAAAACACGTGTCACAGTTAAAAATGTCCCCCTTGCAACACTAAACAGAAAGTACTTCCCTTGAGTGGTTAACAAAATAAAAACTGTAAATCATATCGAATGCATTTTTAACATTAATAACAGTTACGGCAGCTAAACTTCCTTTTCAGTGTTTCTCTCCTGTTCCCTCCTCATTTTGCTCACATGGAGCCACAAACTCAGTTTCTTGTAAATTAAGTTAAAAAAAAGACAATTCAGTAAATCCAAGAACACCTGCTTTGGAGTAAATGATGTTCTATCAGGAGGTTCGACATGGAAAATGAGAACTTTGCAGGTTTTCTGTTTGTGTCAGCGTTCTTTGTTTGAGGTCATTTGCGTCCCTTCACACTGAACCTCCTGCTGTGTGACTATCGCACGTGTCACGACATCGACGTCACGCAGGAACGTGCTGAACTTAGCTGGCTTAGAACAGGCAGCAGATAGCAGGTTGTAAATCAGCGTTTTGGCTCCACCACTTGTGTTGTGGTACAATCTGTTTCCATTAGCGTGAGGATGAGAGGAGCAGCGTGGGGGGAGATGCCTCCCACTCGACCTGAGTTTGACCTCAGGAAGGATGTCGCTGATGGGAGGAAGGAAAGGTTCAACATGCTCTTACAAGGACAGTAAGACGTCTCGCGGGGGTCGTTCGGCTCCTCTCGATGCCCCTCTTTGACCCAGACACACTCTCTGTGACCCCTTCACACACACTCAGCTCCATCTGTCAGTGTTTTCCTGATTTATTTATTTTTATTTTAGTGCTGCTGTTTCTGAACAGAAGCTTCCCCTGCCGTCGTTTCTCCTTCTCTTCCTCTCTCCTCTTTAATCTTCCCTCAGGTTGTCTGTGAGGGCTTCCCTTTCTCTGATCCTCCTCTAGCTATTTATAGCCCCTAAAGCCCCGGGTGAAGCAGGCGCCATCAGCTTGTAAACCAGCCGTCTGTCTCCTTAATCTGGCCGGTTGATGAGCTGAAACACCTCCGTCAGGTCGTCCGACGCACGGGATTGATGACACTTTAAGTAACTCTTTCTTTCTCCTGCGTTTTTCTTTTCTCGTCTCCAATCAACAACTCCGTGGCGGGTTTTTTTCTTTCTGCACCGACGGATGATTTGAGCAGACTGTAATTTCGCAATTGCTGCAATTTCAAACGTTCTTCTTGTCTTGGAGCGTGTGCAGCATCAGAAAAAGACAAACAAAACATACTTTTCCTTTCTACCCTTGGCGTAGTCGGTCTGTTTCTCACTCAGTTGCAGTATTTTCAACCTTGATCCAGACTGAAATATCTGAGCAACTACAGATTACCTTGAGATTTGTTGCATTCATCCATTCAGTACCATTTTTGCTGTTCCTGTTGTGCTTTTGTTGAGGCCAAAATTGAATTTGTCCAATACTTCCCCTCGTCCGCAGCAGTGCATTTTGCTAATTAGCAAATGCTCCCATGTTAATTTGCAACAGCAATATGGTAAACGTTCTAACAATGTACCTGCTTAGCATGAGAATGTGAGCGTGCTGACATTAGCATTTAGCTCAAGGCACCGCTGGGCATCACTAAGCTGGTAGCAGGGACGTATATCAGGGCTTCACAAAGTCAAAAAATTCACTTATATTAAAAATGCAATCCATTATAATTAGAAAACTATCGATCCTGTATTGCCCAGTGAATTGTAAGTGACCTTGAACATACTAATAGTCCGTAATAATGTGCTAAACGTGGACTAACTGCGCTGTGAGTTGTGTTTTTGGGGTCAAACACGTGCAACTGATTGCAGGCAAACATCAACCGTTCCTCCCTCGAGACTCGAATATGTTTTTATTCTAAATGAAATTTAAATAAATGTGAGTCTGTTATTGCCAGACTTCTGACCTTGCATAAAAATGAGATGCAAGCCTTTGAGTAACACGTTTCAGACCCGCCGCTGTAGATTCTCCGGTTATGTTTTATTAATAAGCTTTTTCTCTTCATTCAACTCCGTCTCCATCACATCCCCCTACCTCTCTCCCTCCACCTGTCTCTGCTTTAATTCCCCCGTGCCGCTTGATTATGATTAGGTCCAGACTTCCATTAGCGAGGCCAGCAGCACACTGGAGATAGCTTCTTTAATAAGTGGGACTCACTGGTCTTGGGAGAAATGGGTTTTCCTGAAGGCACAACCTGCAGCAGCTGAACCGAGGCTACGGCGGCGGCGCAGCCCCCCGGCCGTGTGCATTCACGTTATGAAATGAAAACCAGCTGGCGAGGTGCTGCTTTGGCAAAGAGACAGAAGTTCCAGCAGTGGTTGATACCAGCACTGGATGAAAAACAGGAATAGTTGTCACAATGTTGTGACAGGCGGTTTCCTGCCACCTCTCGCCGCTTTGATCGCTTCGCTTTCTGCAATCACTGATTGCAGCTTTTCAAAACCTCCCATTGTGGCGCAGCTTAACCTGGCAGCTGAACTCTCCATCAAGTCAATTTAGCTTTATTGTCTGGTTCTTCTGCACCGCTGAGTGAAAAGAAAACAGACATCAGTCACTCTGTTTGTCAGTGGGTTATTGTCAAAGTGCCCGTGAGCACATGGGGAGGCAGCTGGTGTCATGCCACTGCTTTAGAGGGAAAGTCCTCATCTTTTTCTGTTCCTCAAGTGTGTGTGTGTGTGTGTGTGTGTGTGTGTGTGAGCATTCGTATCCTCACATATTCAAACAGTGAAGGAATGAGTCAGCTAAAAAGCCAGACAGCTCAGATCAGCACACGGCTGCCGCAGAAGATATTTTATACATGAGGTTGCCTTGCATTGCTCAGAATGTGCGCCCGCTGCCTCCGTGTCGATCAGAAGTGTTTTCCCAGGACTATTTTAGTCTTTTAACTCCTTTGGCATATTGATCCATGTGGCTGACAGGAGAGCAGAAGGAGAGAAACGGGTCACGGTGTGTGTTCACGCTCCACTGTTCATTATTGATGGCGGTGAGGTCAGGAAATGGCTCAGAAATAAGGTGCAGATGTAAAGCAGGGGCAGGTTGGGTTGTTTTAGAGCAGGAAAAAGGAACTAGAGAGAGTGCCTGTTTACTGTTTGCCCTTCATTGACTCCCTGTGGCTGAAGAGATGGACAAGCACTTAGGAAGGCCGGTGATCCCGCCAGGAGGACACGGCCCTGCTGAGGAAGGTAATAGGGAGCAGCATGTCAAGATGCATTAGGGCGAGCACAGAGATGGGCTCAGGATTTGCGCCCCAGTCGCATATTTACCCGATAATGAAACACGGACAGAAAAAGAAAGCAGGAGAGAAGCTGGAGGAGACTGACAGGAATGAAGTGATTTGAGCCGACGGCTGACAGTCGTGAATAACCACACTGGAGATTGGTGGGGAGCAGTGAGCCGCTTTGGTGGGGATGAAACGGGGACCCTGGTGTCCGAGGCGGCGTGTGGTGATGGATTTGCTGTTAAATGAAGATTGACATCTTACTGATACCGACTCTCTGGGCGTGAAATGTGTGACCTGAGCCTCGGCGCTCCACAGAGCCGTGGCATCAAGGGCAAATTCAGCCAAATCCACACGGCTCTGCGTGGTCACGTCAACGCACACATTCCTCCGCATGAACACAAACACAAACTGTTCCTGACCTTTCCTGATTCTGATGTGTTGTTGGGCGTTAACTGGCCTCAGATGTTTGTAGCGGCGGAGCGGGGTGACAGACGGAGGATGTTAGCGCAGAGCCGGGGAACCGCCGCCGTGACAGCCAGTCATTGTACTTGGACGGCTGATGGTATCATGCTGTCATTGTGTCAGCGTTGGGAGCAGACCCACAACAGATGCTGAACAGATAATAGAAGCATTATCTGTGGATATTCACTCTGTGACACGCATCCGCATGCGAATATGAACAAAGAGCAGCTCAAAGGAAGCATCCCAGGTGAGTCGAAAGTTATTAAGATCCAGTTTTATCCGTGGAAAAGGCTTTGTCAGTGTGTGTTGAAGCCGAGAAGTGAGATTGACGTTTTGTGCTATGAAACAAGAAAGCACTTCCTGTGAGTGGGAATCTGTCTGTGAGTGAACGTATGAGAGCGTAAACTGAGGCAGACGTATTTCTTATTGTTCTTGTTATTCCACCTGCTGCCAGAGTAATGGAATAGATTCTGCTCCTGCAGTTTTCATCTGACACCGTATTCCCAGATCGAAGGATTCATTACGGGATTCTCGCTTAGCGGGAGCATTGGACAGTGCGTACAAATAACACTCCGTCAAGTGGTTCTGCTCTCATAGAAAGCCTGTTGCACCTTCTGAACCCTGAAGACTAATGTTTTCTAACAGCTCTGGAGACTCCAATATAATATGAACTTTGGTTTAGACTGAAATATCTGAATAACCGCACGATAGATAACAGTTACAGGCATTCATGGTTACCTGAAGCTGAACTCTGGGCAGCTGTGGCTCAGGTAGTAGAGCAGGTTGTCCTCTGATCGTAAGGTTGGTGGTTCGATCCTCCACAGTCGAAGTGTCCTTGGGGCAAGACATTGAACCCGAAGTTGCTCCCAATGGCAGGCAGCACCTTGCATGGGAGCTCCATTGGTGTGTGAATGGGTGAATGAGAAACACACTGTAAAGCGCTTTGAGTGCCGCTAAGGTAGAAAAGCGCCGTACAAGTGCAGTCCATTTAACCCTTGTATCATTGGGGATCCCCTTTCTTCAGTTGAAATTAAATGTCAAAGCAAAGATTTCCTTGAACCTACATAGTCATGACTGACTTGTGATCTTCAGACTTGTCATCTGGTGCCTCAGTCTAATATATAAATGCTACCGACCATGATGAAGCTGCTCAACATGGTTTTCCTCGTGAGCATGTTCGTATGCAAACGGCGGCACTGTTGCTGGTCTGCTGTCATCCCAACCTGCTGCTCAGCTTCCTGGATGGAGTTTGCTCTCCTTGAGTTTTCTCCAGGGTTCATGCCCAACATGCACATTAGGTTATCTGGTGATTCCTATTTGGACGTGCCAACATGTGGACATGTCTGTCTGTCTGAACTCGTTCCAGCGCCTCCACAACCCTCTACAGGATAAAGCAGGTCCGGCTAAAGGATGGATGAAAACGCTGCTGTCTCAAAGTGCTGCTTACATGGTTGTGTACTCTGGTTTCATTTCAATTCGAAGTGATGTTTTCGTCAAATCTCCAGACGGCTGTAATCTGTGAGAGTGACTAATGGGCTTCCAGCAAAATAAAGTCCAGCAGTAGAGGATGTTTTTGTGTGTGTGTGTGTGTGTGTGTGTGTTGCTGTAGAGGATGTGTTCACATTCCCATTTCCTTGCGTGCGTCCCATCTGCTTAATGCACCACTTTACTATCTTGTCTGATGAAGCAACCAGCAGACAGACAGTGGGTTTTGCTCACTAATGAAATTTGCCCGCTCATAAACAAATCTGTGAAACTGCTTTTTCTGCATGTTTTTGCCAATTAAATTACAATGGCTTCATTAGGCCGTATGGGATTATCTGGTATGGATACTTGTGCTGCATAAAAAAGTATGATGGTGTGAGTGATACTGAAGTCTGATGTTAATGCAGTAATTATTCTTACTGAACAATTAGAGTACATATCAAGCACTAAATCTGTAGAATGATATCATTGTGTGCCTGGTTTTTTACTTGAACATGCTCAACATTTGCCAATTTTGAATGATTTCTTTTGCAAGAATTTGACTTAATAATTGGTTGCAAAATGAGTTTGAAAGTGTTTTTTACTCTCAGATATTAGTGGTTAATTGTAGACAGGTTTTTTTTCCCCACATAGGAGAGTTTTCAGAGGGAGGTTTTCGTCAGCATCAACTCAGCATTTCTTTATCAAATGGTCAGAATTAACAGGAAAATGCATGAGCTTGAGTTAAATGAGGTGACAGAGACTCGTTGCCTTCACTGTTAGCAGATCGATCGAGCTTACTGTCGTAGGCAGTCGACCCCCAAAGGCCTGTTGTGATCCAGGGAAACCCTGTTTATAATAATCATTAGTTATGTAAGACCAGCAGCACACATTGAACGTTTCCTTTTACAGTAAAGTCGTGACTCAATAATCCGACACTAAACGTAAAACCTTCTTTTATGTCGGATTGTCAAGACGGAGGTCCAGATACAAGGAGGGCTTGATGCTGGAAGGCTCTTTAGTTGTTAATATTTATTGTTTATATGCGCTTGTGCACGTTCTGGCAGCGCTCTGACGGGGCGGAAGTGTCCAGAACACACAGGCAGTACTTGGCTGCTGATGCTAGTTTAGTTAGCGCTCACACTTCTGTTTCCTCCATCGGTGGCGGCGGGGGAGTGGCAGATACGCTCCACCGTTACCATCCATGTTTACTTCCATAAACACTGAGCACGCTCGCTGCGTGTGACGTCGTCGTGTCCTCTTCTGCGCATGCGGGACACTTTTGGGTCGTATGAAGTTCACACAGCAGATCACATACAAGTCGCATTGAACTGGAAACGTGAAGGAAGTCACAAAGAAATCCTCATTGAGCATCAAGTCCTGCAGTGTGAACGTAGCCAATCTGTGGGATTGTTCAGTCAGATAATACGCCGTCATCCTGATTGGTGACATTAAATGTCATGTCGGAGTCTGAATCCAAGGCTGTCGCTATGTTAAGGCTGTTTTTATGGGTTCTGTTGGTTTTTCCTAAAAACCTGTCAGACAGCAGGTTTAGGATTGTTAAGGGTCGGATTATCGAGTCTCGACTGTATATTGAAATACAACAGTCGTGCAGAAGTTATTCAGTGGACTGAATTTGTTTTTCACTGAACTACAAATATCATAAACTGACAGAATCTATTGATCCTCCGGCAAATATTTGGGGCGATCCTCTGGTCGGGGACGTCAGGGATCCTCTGAGCAGTTTGTCATCGAGGCTCAGAGGCTCATCAGCGTCTCAAATCAAACACATCTCAGTTTGTTCTGGACTCTGTTGTATCTGAATGTGTGAGAATGTTATTTCCAAAGGTCAAGAGTTTTGTTTCCCAGATTTCCACAACGTTAGCAGGCAGTCGGGTTCTAATGTAGATTCTCAGTAGAAAGCGCAACTCGCAGATCTGCCTAATCACCAGATGCTGCTCTCTGATGCATAATGCATCAGGCTGTTATTGCAGGTCTGCTGGGAAAACACAGCAGTGATTTACATTAATATTTCATCAAACCGCTGTGACATCAAAGTCTTAATGGAGGAGACCCTGTGCAAAGTGTGTGTGTGTGTGTGAGTGTGTGTGTGTGTGTTACCATTAATGAAGTGGACCCTGGTGGCCGGTGCTTGGCCTGTATGCGGGTGTCAGGTGGAGCAGTGATAATAATGTGTTAAGTTAGTTTAAGATGAGAGAACGGCTCATGAATAAAGCTTTAACTAGAAAGGCAGTCGGCTCATTGATTTGTACAGGATGAAGGCTTTCACAGAGTCTGAACTGGAATAAAAGGATGGAAGTGTGCTGCTTGTATCACCTCTCTGGTTTTGTGTTGTTCGTTTTACTAATACAGCGTATTTTGGCCGTGATCCCATTGACTTGTGCATTAACAAAGATGGAAATGTTGAAAAATCGGAAAAAAATTTGACAGCAAAAGTACATTTTTAATGATCTTTTTCATGCATATAAGGAAAAAACTACACCTCTAACTCTGCATATGCTTCAAAACTATTGCAAACTGGAGATGACACAGATGAGGAAAACTTTTCTCTACTTCTGTTTCATGCTAAAGCGAAATAGAAACCTGAGTCAGGCTGATACGTGGTGACAAAATCAACTCCCCACTTCATGAGTCAGAGTTTAATAGACTCTCAAGCTTAAAATGAAAAATATTAAACGAACAGTTCAACATCGCAGCACTTGTGAATCAGCATTTTTCCTAATTTTCCAAAATGTCAGCAACCCATCCTCGTGTAAACCAACATAATTATCTGCTGTGACACGGCGGCGCTCGGCTCTGTTTGACTCAGATGTGATGCGACAATCCGCTGCACACCTAACGCATTAGCTGGCTGACATTTCCCACGTCTCTCCCTGCGTCTCCTCAGATGACAGTGCGTCAGCGGCCAGCAGTATGGAGGTGACCGACCGCATCGCCTCCCTGGAGCAGAGGGTCCAGATGCAGGAGGACGAGATTCAGCTGCTCAAGTCGGCTCTGGCCGACGTGGTCCGCAGGCTGAACCTGTCCGAGGAGCAGCAGGCCATGGGGTCGCGCAGAGGACCCACCAAAGGTAACACAAGCTTCATTTTTACTTCCTCTGCATTATCCAGCAACAGGGTGGACAGGTTCTCTGCTGTAACGCTCGTCTACAATCTGACACACACGCATGTATGTTGGAGGATTCCTGTCTCTCCTTTTCCACTCTGATCTCTGATAATGTCTCCCGTAAATCCCGCTTCTTGCCTGACGAGCTGTCGATCTCTTCTCCCCCTCGTGTTCTCTCGTCTCCTGAACTGTGCTGTGCTGTTAAACGTGTTGCGTACGTAGACCCCGCTATGATGAGAAAATCCCCCTCAGCAGACAGCAGTGTTGGGAAGCCAGGTAGGCTGACTGTAGTCCGTCTGCACTAACCGGGCCTGGTGTGTACGTGTGCACATGTCGGTCACTGCCTGCCCTGCTTGTCTGTCGTCGTGTGTGCTGTCGTGTTTCACTAGAACATGCACAGTTATGTCTGCACACTGCACTGTGATGGGAAGTCTGAAGACACGGATGAAGAAGGATTTGTTATTAAGAATAGGGATTTGTGTCGGCACATCAACGATCAGGGGTTTGTGTGTTTGGAGAGTTGTTTCTCCCTTTTCCCCGTCTTTGTGCTGAGCTCAACTAATTTTGCTTTGTTGTGAGCAGACAGACATGAGACAGGTGTTGATATTCTCATATAGCTCTCTGTATTAAAGGGAATAAATGTACTTTCTAACCGATTCCCTCAACACCTCGCTGACAGAGTCTCGGTTTATTCTCTGTCGTCCAAAATGAAATTCAGCCACAGAAGAGGTTTCCTCACAAGTAAAAGACACGTTTCTTCTAAATCCTCTCGCTGTGTTCTGCACGTTTTCTCCTCCTGAATGCATCTGTTCTGCCACGGTACCGTCATGGTGAGCACTGGAGGACGCTTATTAAAATATATTATGAAAAGGTTCAGAGTCTGCAAAAAAGTAAAGTAGGAAACATGTGCAGCAGCAACACGCTGCTCCCAGTGCTCCTGCCACACCAGGAACACTTAGAGGTCTCGTTCTGCACCATCTGTGACACACTAGATGTCCTCCCCTTTGCTAAAAGAGCAACTCTTCATCTTGAATTTCATTTTTGGGAAGAGACAGAAGTTGCAGGGAGCAGGATGGTGGTCCAAGACGTAGCGATCAGGTGGTCCTTCTGACGGACGTCCTCACAGACTTCAATGGGATGCTGCTTCTGCATCTTCATGATAAAATCACAATTTAGCACCTTCAAGTCGTCCAAAATGAAATTCAGCCGCAACAGAGGTTTCCTCACAAGTAAAAGACACGTTTCTTGTAAAGCCTCTCGCTGTGTTCTGCACGTTTTCTCCTCCTGAATGCATCGGCTCTGTGGTGGTACCATCATGGTGAGCATTGGAGGAAGCTTCAACAGGTTTTCAAAGAGCACAATAGGAAAGAGGTTGATCAGAGATTGATTAATGTTCCATTTTTTGGTAGTTTTATTATTTTTGTAATTGTCAAACCTGTCTCTCAAATAGCACCTTCACCCCAGAGGCTGATAAAAGCCTGCATGTAAAAAGTCAGCTTCACTCCATGAGTCCCGTCTCCCTCAAATGTGCATCTGAGTGATGAAGCAGAAGCAGATTATGATTCTGAGCCGCTGCCAGCTTCGGTCTCAGGAGTGACTGTGGACGGATGGAGTTTCAGTCTGCAGGATGACTCCGACTCAGCGCTGCTTTCTCTTTATTTGTTCCTCTGCTTTTTTTGGCTGCAGGGAACCAGCAGCCTGCTTCCCTCCACTGAAGCACAATCAAAAAGCCCAAGCCGGCTGCATAAGCACGATGACGGACACACACGCAGAAATGCACACATTCATCTTCCTTAACATGCTAACAAAATTACAAAGCTCCGTTTGGCCCTGCTGTGTAATTACTACATGAGAGATAACGGAGGAAGTGCGTGCATCAGGCCCGAGTGTGCACGCATGTGTGCCTGATTGAATGTGTGTCTCTGCCGGATGAAACGGTGTCTATTAAATATTTATCACTGCAGATAAAGCCGCAGCTTGGATTTGTTATTCTGTTCTTGCCTGACTGGCATGTGTGCTGTGCGTGGACGTGTGTGTGTGTGTGTGTGTGTGTGTGTGTGTGTGTGCATGCAGTTTTTATTGTCACTTTGTCTTCTACATGTGGTTTGTTAACATTAAACATCTGAATAGAAAACTGCTTTAATGGCAGAAATGTTATGAGTGAATTGAGATGAAAACATCAAATTAATTCAGACTCTAGCAGTTTAATAGAATGCATCCACTTTAATCCTTATCATATATTACAGTGTGCACTTAATTCACAAATCCACTTTAAGGTGTTTAAGGCTGCAACAATACCTTATACTCTAAATACAATCATTTACTGACAAATACTTGTGGGTGCATTTCTGTTATTATAATATAATAACACTCGAGTTGACTGGATGTTTATTTGGAAATTACCTGAACAGAAAGTGGCAAAAGCAGTTATTCGGGCAAAAGTAAACTTTCTCTGCAGAAAATAAATATTCTTACTTGATTTTTCATGTTTGTTCTTATGTGGCTGTTGTGATTATTGTCAAAATGACACGTTTATAATAGAAATGGTCGTTTCCAGTGCAGTATTGTGCTTTGCTAGCTTTGCAACCTGCACTACGTTGGACTGTCTTTAACTGTAAAAATCACCAAACCTGCACCTCACAGTCAAACTCTAGCAATACTGCCTGATACAGGTCATAAACATGGACTGATATCCATAAAGCTGCTGCTCCAGTGTACCTGGATGGAGGCTGTTCTCTCCTCTCTGGATGTCACGGGCCTTTATTTCCCTTTAGTGTGATTTATCAGGATGATCTTCTCATATTAATTCAACCTCTGCTCCTGTTTCAGGCTTTTTTTCTGAACATGTCGTGCTGTTTTGTTCTTTTTCTTCCAGCCAGGCCAATGATCGCCACCCTGCCGTTACGGCCCACCGTAAACAACGGGACCATCCTACCAAAGAAAGGCGGCGGCACTCTGCCCTCCCCGTCCGGGTCTGGATCCAGGAAGGACACCAGCACACCAGCCAACAAGAGGTGAGAAAGCTGACTCTAACCCTGGCAAATATATGAACAGTATGATATCTGTTCACGACTGTCTTCTGTTTGTTGCTCTATATTGACCTTAAGGTGGTTACTCACAGTTTTAGGGCACTTTTTGTTGTGCTGGCGACCAAATCCAACAGATTTTATAGCGTCTGTTTGTCCACGTATATATCCAAGTTGTCAGCTCATATATTTCTTTTATTTGTCTCCAAACATGTTTTCACTCCTGTCTGTGGCATGTCGGATCATTTTTCAACCATAAAATGTCACATTTCTGGCTTTTTATCAGCCAAAGCCGTTGACATTTAACACGGCTAATAAACAGAGGCGCGGTGTTGTCATGGTGGACGCCTGCTCCTCTGCTGTGTTTGTGTATGCATGTGGAGCGCAGGTTATCAATCTTGCCTGCCAGAGGAACAAAAGCCTTTTCCCATTTTCTGGATGTGACATTATCATAATCAGATGAAGCCCGGCAGACAGCGGGGACCCGCTGCAGCCCAAACTCCCCCGTGGCGTTGTTTCATTATTTTTCAATGTGTGCGCTTTTACTTTTGCTTTGGGGATGTTTTCCAGTATCGAGGGCTGATGCTTTTTAAATGCCCACAGACTCACCTTGAGGCTTCCTGGAGAAGAAAGCTAAGGTGTATGAATGTGCTTAAACAAACCCCTCTGGACTGAAGCAGTGGGACTTTATATCCTGATAGTTTCTCTGAATGGATTTTGGTTTCAGTGAGACGATTTTGTACTTCGTGGTTTTTTAAAGTTTGCACTTAAAAGGTTTTTGACTTCTTTGGCACTTCAGCCATGATGTTTTTGCTGGAAACAGTCAGAATAGATGCACTGAAATCATGAGCTGAGCTGTTCTGAAAATGCCCTCAAAGTGTTGATGCCAAAAGATCATTTCGTCAAATTAAAGTATATAATTACCAGGTGCGATGACAAGGTTCAGAGTCTGCATGTATGAAAAATGTACCTGATTTAAATTTGGCCACCGTCCCTTTTAAAGTAGGAAACATGTGCAACAACAACACGCTGCTCCCAGTGCTCCTGCCACACTGGGAACACTGGGAACACTTTCTTGTTCTGCACCATCTGTGACACACTAGATGTCTTCCCCTTCACTAAAAGAGCAACTCTTCATCTTGAATTTCATTTTGGGAAAGAGAAAGAAGTTGCAGGTAGCAGTGCACATATAGAGGAGTGATTGTTTTGGTGCAACAGTTTGGCCTGTGAACGGGTTTGTTGTCACAGTGGAGCCTGCATTAACCAGTGCACCATAAACGAGGTTGTTTGCACCAAATGTTCTCTCTCAGACATTTCTCCCATTTTAGTGGAACTAATGTGAATGAATGCTGCGAAAACATATGCCAGGCCTTCTCTGGGTTGGAGACTGTTGACTCCTCCTCTGTGAAAGCTGCTGATGGGTCTCTGGGTGGTGGTCCAAGACCCAGCTCTGATCACCAGTGATGATCCTTGACATATAACAGTCAGGTTGTCCTCACAGACTTCAACGAGATGCTGCTTCTGCATCTTAATGGTAAAATCACAATTTAGCAGCTTCAAAAACTGGCGTACACAGACTCCATCACTGATCATCCGATCGTCGTTTGTGCTCCATTTGGGCGCAGAATCCAAACTTTTTGATCACACTTGAAAGTTAATATACTGTTTTACTAGAGTTCTGATAGACGGGATATAAATGAAGCTTATAAATGATTTATTTTATTTATTTTTTTTGCTACTTTGTTTTTTGTTTAAATAAAGATTTAAATTTTGACTCACACTGAGTGTTGACAACTTTTGAGACATCCTGATAATAAATCCCAGCGGTCAAATTATCTGTATCGTCTAATTAACCTACTTATTTCTATGCACAATACAGTAAATGTAATATTTAGAAAGTATTATTCTAATTCATCCAGTTATAGTATAAGTGACGAGTCCATGTTTGTCCTCTTGTGTCGTGTCTTTCCCGTCTTTCCTGTTCTGCATGTCGGCTCTCCTGCATTGTGTCTCTCTGTCATTATAAACCATGTTGTTGTTTGTGTCCCGTCCACCTACTATGTGACGTCCAGTCTGTCCTCTCTGTCTCCTTCTACCAGACTTCTCTACCTGCCCCTCAGGTGAGAGTAGAACCCAGTTCCAGTCTCACTAACGTCATCCCCGCAGCACTGATCCAACGCATGCCAAACCTGCTCTTCTCTAATTAAACCAGCTGTGAAATTATATGAAATGTGACGTATTTAATGTTCCTGCACCGCTGCTATCATCAGTCATGTTCACTGTTTGTTTCAAATATTTGGAGTCGGGTTTGTGTTGTTGGCTGTCGGCTTGTGGGATTAGTCGCAAAATACAGACTGGTCACAATCCCATCGGAGCTG
>NW_007578181.1:433099-441629 GCF_000690725.1 Stegastes partitus
TGATTCCTCCTGGGATAACACAGCAAACAGTCGTTCCTCTCTCCCTCTTTCTGTCCCGTCCTGTTCTTTACCAAACAAACACACACCGGCTCTCCAGAAGGGATAACAGCCACCGGCCAGTTTTAGGCTTTCAATAGACGTTTCTCCCGTGGGGTGGATTAGGTGACTCGGCCTACTGGCCATTGGATTGCTGATGGAGCCTTTTCATTGTTGTGAATAGGCAGGCTGTCTGCAGCGCCAATATGCAGATCTGCACAGGTCCGGCTTGATCCCCACAGTGGAGTAAACAGAGTAGGAGAGCGAGGAAAGAGTGTGGTTTTTTGTTTCGTACTAATTCTCAGAAACTTTTCTAAACAAATGGAGGCAATCTGCGACATGTTTAGGCTGAAATATGGTGCTTTGGACTGATGACACATAGCTTAGTTCAGGTGTGTGAGCTGTGTTAGTTAAACATGTGTGTTTGCTTTACTAAGTCAGTTCAGTTTATCTTGTAAAAGTTACCTCAGCTCCTGAAAGACTGTAACTGAGCAAGTACCATCCCCTCTAGATACCAAACACAGGAATCTCCGGACAAGTTAGATGTAAGCTTTCTGTTTTTATCAGACAATGAGACAGGAGCTGTTTTTACCTCGACATGCTTCGACTGTCACTTCAGTCCTCCTCAGTCGAAACACGTCAAAGTAAAAACAGCTCCTAGCTAAAAAAAAAAACCAATGGCCGAATAAAAAAAAAAAAAACCTAAAACCAAAAACAAAAGAAAAAAAAAGAAACCAAACAACCCAAACCCCGGAAAAAGGAACAAACCGCCAACTTCCCCAGAAACCCCAACTTTAAAAAATTCTTACTATGAGTAGAGTTTATAAAAACATCCCATAAAAGAAGGGATTTAAAGCTTTTCATGTCGAGCGTTTCCTCCAGAAGACGTTCCCCTGTTTTCATGGAAACAACAGCAGCCAATCCGGTGGCAGCGTGCCCGCAGGCGCTCGGCTCCACCCGGCAACAAATCTGTGCGATCCTCTTTAGTTTCCCAAGACTTCAGACATGTGTAATGTTGTTTTCAACCCTCTTGACCTCTTCACATCAGAGCCTCTTCAGCTAAGAGCAACTAAAAGCATCATTTTAAACCTGTTCACCTGCTTCAGCTGCAGAATGATGACAAACGACATTTTTTATATGGTTAATCCAACCTAACTCACTCAGTGCCACTAAAATCGCTGCCAGCGGATGATTCCTTGCCTCGCTCAGCCCAAAGCTGCCTGTCGTCTCCGGAGGCAGCAGGAGGCCAGAGCTGAGCCGAGTCATGAATTAAATACATCTTCCTGGACTGAAACTCCACCAGGGGGCATTTTTTGGAAAAGCAGCATCAGGTAATTTTTATGACCTATTTCTTGTGATTTTTTTTCCTCTCCTCTCCTCTCTCTCTCTGTCTGCCTCTGTCCACTTTCCTTTTCCTCTCAGCACTGTGAGGCGAGCCAACTCAAACGAACACGTGGGAACGCTCACCCGGAAAGACTCGGGCGACTCCAAGGGCAACAGAACTCGCGCCGGATCCACCGGCAGCAACTCCAGCGGCAAGAGGAGTGACAGGTAACACAGATCTCACCGCTCATACTGATGCTTTCTATGTGAACTAGACAGGATGCTGTTTGATTTGATTTAACTATGAACCAGTGAACACATAACTTTCCTGATGGAGTCGGGACGCTGACTGACTGTTTGCTCATTTACTTTGCAGCAAACAGAGGGATCCAGTGTTCAATGCAGGTAAGAACTCATGAAGCTCGATGCTGTGAGTTTTCAGGCTTTGATGCAGCGAGAGGCTCAGTGGTTCTCTGCGTCAGTTGGGGCTCAATGCATCCTCTAGTAAAATACAGAATTATTTATCATTATTTAAAGAAAACTGCGTCTGTACTATGGTGCCTTGAGCTGTTTTCTGTACCCAGAGAACCACTGAGAGCTTCTCATGATGTTCTGTCTTAAATAGTTCACCGTTCATCATCCATTCGCTCATAAAACGTCCCCCTCATCCATCCACATCCTCACATTCAGATTTACATCCCGCTTTTCTTTTTAACCAGCTCCTTCTGCTGTGTTTAAGTTTTTTTTTTTCATTTCAGTTCAGTTTAAAGGTCAATCGTAATATCTTTCAAATGAGTTGCTAAACTTTGCCCCGGCCGCTTCTGTCGAAGAGGTTCAAGATAAAAGTACGATTCAGCTGCTTCCTGTATCGGAGGTCACGTGACCCACACAGCAGTCGTTACTTCTTCAACTCTTCTAGAATAAATTTCCTGGAGATGTTATTATCTGCAAGCACAACCCTGTCCAGATGGCATTAGCTCAGGAACTCTCTGATCTGTCGGGTAGATTCTCAAAAACTCTCTCCAGAAGTCTGCATGATATTTAAAGTAGGAGCCACACAAAGGAGACAAACATTTAAAAAACCCATTATCAACCCTCCACAGAACGGTTGGTTTATGTTGTTTCCTGGACCGGAGAAGTGAACCAAATCCAGTGCAGTTTATTCAGAAAGCAGGATATGCATTGTACCGAGACAACGGCCCCGAATATGAAATGAGACAAGTATTGATTAGAATTTCCATTTCCAGCGTGCGATTGATTTCTGTGCAAATTGAACTGCTGTTGTTTTGGTTTTTTTCCATTCGGTTTGCACACCTGGCCCCAGATTTCTCGGGTTCAGGGTGCAGAACGAGACGGAGCGTAACCGGACTGGAAAGCTGTGATGGTTCAGTGCAGCTTAGCGAGCCACTGCTTTCTCACTTTAAGCAACCGTGTGTAGATGTTTAAGTCCAGTCAATAGCCCCGGTCATTTATTACCACGTGGCTGTTAATGATTTTTAAATATCTCTGAGGTTTTTGCTGCTTGATGTTGCATACTTAAAGAAATGTGGATGATTGTTAGTACCGCACAGCAATTGTTGGACATTTGAATTAATTCTAAATCAATAATCTCTCTAAGAGCAAATACAATCAGGGCAGCAGCGTGGACATAAACTACCCCCGTGTGACAATTAAGCAATACAAATGATAATTAAAGTGGTAACTCCTGCCAGTTTTATGCTTGTCCTGCAATACATGAGGAGATTACACGCAAAGATGTTGTTTTTTATATTACATTAAATGAAATCAGATGTCTTTGATTGTTTTTGGGTGAACAAAGGAGGGGAAAGCAGAGGGGCAGCATGTAATCAGAGCAGAGGGCGGGACGCCGCCGTGCAGGAAATGAGCATTGATTTATTTAAAGTTGCCGTTAAAGACAGAAGCTGCACTCGTTTTAGCCCAGGCCAGGATGTGAGGAAGCCATGCCACCCCTCACCTGGTGCTTGTGTGTCTCTCTGTGACCTTTACAAGGGATGCGACGTGTGACCCACTGCAAAGGTAGGCCGCCCCCCTCCCCTAATGCCCCTCCCACCTGCCCCGGCCTCCACGGCTCTCTGGACGCTGCAGACGATTCGTTCACACCTTTCAAAAACAAAGCATAAAATCAGATTCCTGGATTTGTCCTGAACGTGCCCTTTGCACTGAGCAGAGAGCCGTCCAGACCGGGGCAGCAGCGGGTTTTTACAGAGTGTGTGTGTGTGAGAGCTGCCTTCCCTTTAATTGTTCCTGAGACTGAATTAATTAACACAGCAACATGCACACAGCCTGGCTAACCTCCACTGAGTGCCGTGTCAGAGTGCGAGTGCAGTGTTTGCAGTTCACTTGTTGTCCGGCCGCAGACGAGGCGGCCGCTTCACCAGACTTGTGTCTGTTTGCTCACAGCCTCACTCGTAGGCATTTAGTCCCTGTCACCATAGTAACAACACAAAGACTACTGACACTCGCTTCCTCGCAGTCGCTTTGAGTTGTTTTTTTTTTTTTCCTGCAAACTCTTTAAATCCTCTGTTCTGAGATTTCCTCCAGAGCGAGTAGATTTGCGGCTGCTCTTATTATCTCCCTGCCCTCAAAATGAGTATTTGCATTACAAACACATTCAGTCTCTTTTTTCTGGGTAGTTCCTGTTTGATTTTCCAGCTTGTAGTTTTTTTTTTTTTTCTCGCACCGTCTGAAGTGTCGTTTGCTTGTGTGTAGTCCCCCCTCGGCGAGGTATCCACCAAGCTGCCAAGGATTTCAAAAGGCAGAGCTAAAGCCACCGATGTTAAAGCTGTTTGTTTGGGTTGTTACGGGAGAATTTAATATTTAACGCAAACAGCATTCAGGATAATTTTGTCATTAAAAGCCTCCCGAGCCGTCACAGTAATGATGTGGCGACCCTTTGCCCGGGTCTTGAATAACTAATATTGGAAGAAAAGAGAAAACAAGAAGCTAATTTTACTTGAATCACTCCGAGCACCGTTTTTTAATCACATCCTCGTGTTTAATGAATACAGATGTGCTGATGGGTTGCATTATCAGTCTCCCTAGTTTCCTTTTCTTAGCTTGTGTCTTGCTTTTACTGAATGTGACACAAATAACAAAGTCCATGTGTCTAACTTCTACCAACCTCCTCCACCCTTTGCGTCTCCTCCTTGTCTCGCATCCATCCGGTCCCGACAACCTCCGCCTCCCCTCCTCTCCATCACCGGCTCCTCTGCTCTTTCCCGTCCACGCTATAGTCACAGTACAGATTTACCTCAGCCGCTCCGCCAAACGGACGGGGAGCAGCGGCGGCAGCCCCGCGGCTTCGGCTGTAATGACCCGTTCGGCCGCCAACCCCCAACGAACCTCAGACAGCAGCAAGGCCTTGGGGGCCAGAAAAGGCATCGCTGCCAAGGCGTCGACGGTCAGAAAGACCCCGAGCTTTAACCTCCAGCTGAGGAAGTCGGGGAGTCTGTCTTCGTACTCTCCTCTCGATACGCCCAGCTACCGCAGCCCCGTTAAGTCTCCCAGCCAGTACTTCCAGATATGTTACTAGATTATGGCAAAGAAAAGCTTTATAACGAGTCCCTCCTTTAGATTGCTTATTTCAGTTAACAAGGCCAAAGCAGTCTGTACAGAGCCAGAGACGAGATTTGTACCGTTGAAAACAGCACAAGGAGATGTTTGTCGCTCCACACCAACGAGGTTTCAGAGAATTAGCAGCACAAAACCTCACCTATAAATCCATTAAATGAAACTAACAGTCCTCCCTTCTAATCAGCATAATGTTGGACATGTTTCATTTTATTTGTTCAGGTTCCCTTGATGTTTTCTGCATGGTTTATTTTTCAGTGTTAGCATGTTTGAGGAGGATTTCTCATTATTCCCCATTTCTAAGCTTGGATCTGTTTTGTTTTTTTTAATTCCAGTAACATTTCTATTGCTCTGCTTGTGTCTGCATATTTCTGTCGGTTAATCTCTGCCGTGAGCTGAATATTCATGAGTTGTGCAAAGTGTTTATTTTGTGCTCTTTGTTGTCACGGAAATGTGTTTTAAAATGACTAATAAAAGTCAGTTAAAAAGATGTTTTGTGTTCGTAAGTTCTGTCATTTTCTGTCATCGGTAGAGTTTTGGTCAAAAAAACCCTCTCATCCTTCATCGTTCTCCTCTAATCTCGTCATACATCCACCATCATCACCCTCACATCATAGTAACAGCTGTACTCATGTTTGATTCTGCTTTTATATTCACACAAGTGTTTACAAAAGACTCCAGCAGTGATTCACGTCTGCGTTCGTGTGTGTTTACATCGTATTTCTGTTGCCTTTTCTAGAGGAAGGTTATGTGAAAATGTATTTGAAGGGTCGTCCCATCACCATGTACATGCCCAAAGACCACGTGGACGGCTACTGTCTGGAGGCCAGAGCCGAGCTGCCCGGCAACAAACTCAAACTGGACTGGGTGTATCCTTTTTACCGCAGCTTGTTTCCACACAACAAATACAACAAGTCGAGATGGAGTTTAGCAAAAGTTCAGATGCAGCCTTCTTTCTGATTAGGAAAGTTTCCCCCCAGAAAAGTAATCGTCTGGGGAAAATAAATCCAGATTGTGATGTGGGAGATGTGAGGGTGGAGAGAAGAAGCTACAAATGTGTGTTGTGCTTTCGCTGCTTGTCAGAGTCGATCTGCTCAGATGTTCATTTTCACTGCTGCCGGAGTCGAGCTCATCGCGCCGCAGCCTGCAGTCGGTAATAACCTGCACACAGCTGGCAGGCCGAGGCGCCGCCAGTCAGCAGCTCCTCCTGTGCTGTTTTATTTTTATTTAGTGGTGGGATTTCTGTTCATATTTGATGAAGGAGTGAATGTAGAGTGTTGTTCAGTCGGCAGAAACCGAAAAGGCCTGAAGGGAGAAATAGAAATATCAGAGGAGAGGAGCTCACAAACAGAGGAACAGATCTGTGGGCTGCACATTTCATCTGTGCTGAATCCATTATAAACTAGATTAGCGATGTGCGGTTTAAATATGCATTAAAATGTCATTTAGTGATTCATTTGATTAAATAAAAGTACGATTTATCTCTAAAGCAAAATGAACTGCTGGTACAACTGTAAGCAAACGGATCCTTGAATCCCTCCTTAGTCGTTGATTTGATCCCTAAAAACTCATCTTTGTGCATGAAAGTTACACATTTAGGGTGTTTTTTTTTCACATTAACCTCTTAAGACCTGGCTGGACATCACATTTTGGGTTTTATATATATATATATACACACACACACAGTGGCAGGTTGTGTTAGTGGAGAAGTTCTACCAATAAGTCCAGGTGCATCATGCATTTCACTGCAGGTTATAGTATGTATGACTGTGTTTATGACAAATAACAGCCTTGAATCCTTGAATCCTTGAATCTTTGAGTCAATAAAACAGAAACCGATTCTGAGGAACAATAATCGTCATCCTGCAACTGGACAGGATTGGTTCCTGAGTTTTGTTATGAATGAAATCCTGGAAATCTGAACGGCTGCAGTTGCTCGATTGAAAAGCTCAGCCGTAGCCTCGACTACTTACATCACACATGATATGTCTTCTAGCAGATAAAACATAGAGACATAAACACTCTATATCCGTTCCTTGACCCTTTAAATGTTCAGCTACGGTTACCGCGGTCGGGACTGTCGCTCCAACCTTTACCTGCTTCCCACCGGAGAGACGGTGTACTTCATCGCCTCGGTGGTCGTCCTGTTCAACGTGGACGAGCAGCTGCAGAGACACTACACGGGACACACAGACGACATCAAGTGGTACGAGCAGCCAACATAGTTTATATTCCTGCATTGTTTGAAGTACACAAGCACATACAAATGGATCAGGTGATTTATCTGACAGATTTATTTGCAGTGTCATTATTTTAAAATCCTGCTTTAGATGAATATTTACTGTGCAAGACATGTGAAGGAGACGCCATCAGTGTGACTGCACAGATTTATAAAACCATTGACACACCGGTTTAAACCCCGGATCAGAACAAATCCTAATGTGCAGCCTTTGCAATCTGCTAATTGCCTTGTTTCAAATTATTTCAAACTGATTAACTGTTGGGTAATAAGGTGCGCTCAGGTGTTGCATGCAGACGTTTGGGGGTGTGCTTGTGGGCCTGCGTTCAGTGAGCAGCCATAATTATAATATCACACTCTGAGGTTAATAAAAGTTCAGCTTCCTAATCAACACTTTGGATGACAGACCAAAGGACGGATCGCAGACAGATTTCTGCCCCTTTGAAGACAAAAGTGTTTGAACTTTACACGTCCTGCGAGCGTAGCTGCGCCGCCGCCGTCGCCGACGGGGCAGGAATTTATCTTAATATGTTTCATTTCCCCTTCACACGCTGGCACAGGCGGCGTGTGGTATAGCGACGGCGAGGATCGTACTCACCGCTTTAAAAAGCTCACTCACCCAAATCCAGGCTTTCATGTTCCTGCGAGCGCGTTGCTCATCTTTATTCAAACGGTCCTTTTGATGTCAAAAAGGCTTTTAACTGTTTTCATGTCTGTGTTTCACGTCTGTCTCTTCGCCAGCTTGGCCGTTCACCCCGATAAAATCACCATAGCAACCGGGCAGGTGGCGGGAACCTCTTCAGATGGGAAAGTAAGCGAGGTCTCTTATTGATATGTTATCGCTCTACCTTTCAACGTCGCTTTTATTCTTTCACAAGCGATGGTTACTGAACTGGTTCCTCACAGTTCTGCTTCATAAACAGACTCCCGGCATGCAAGAAGTTTACATAGACTCTGTAAAAAGACATAAAACCTTTTTTTTTTTTCTCACTATCTGACATTAAATCAAACTTTTCCTGTTTCAGGTCAGTGAGGATTAACAAAATAATTTCTATTTGCTAATGACCAGAAAAATAAGAGAGAGAATTTTTTATTACCTTCTTCAGAGTCAGAACTTTACATCCACTAAGATGCCTTCAGACTATTTGGGAAAGCCCACATGGTGATGTCATGGCTTTGGAAGCTTCTGATTGGTTAATTGACAACATCTGAGTTAATTGGAGGCACACCTCAAACACACTGCTTCCTTTGGTGACAACATGGAACATCTAAAGAAGTCAGCCAAGATATCAGGAGGAGAACTGTGGACCTCCACCAGTCTGGTTCATCCTTGGGTACAAC
>NW_007578181.1:442751-456359 GCF_000690725.1 Stegastes partitus
CCTCATGTTCGTGTGTGGGACTCGGTCAGCCTCAACACCATCCACGTTCTGGGAATGGGCTTCTTTGACCGAGCGCTGGTCTGTCTGGCTTTCTCCAAGTCGGTGAGGAAACACCACCGACACACCTGAAGGGCCATCACTGACATGTTTCTAACTGTACCTGCAATGCTTTTTAACTCTTATTGCATGTCAACCTTGTGTCTGCTTTAGAACGGAGGAAACACTCTGTGCGTTGTGGACGATTCCAATGACCACGTCCTCTCGGTCTGGGACTGGCAGAGGGAGGACAGGCTGGCCGAGGTTAAGGTGTGTTCACGTGCGTCGGTGCTTTGTGTTGTGTTTGTTCTTTACCAATCGGGTTTCTTGCTTCGTGTGTTCAGTGCTCCAACGAGTCCGTGTTCGCCGCAGACTTTCACCCGACAGACAGCAACATCGTGGTGACTTGTGGCAAGTCCCACCTCTATTTCTGGAACCTGGAGAAAGGCATGCTGGTCAAGAAGCAAGGGCTGTTCGAGGTAGGAAACCAGAGCGTTTCTCGCACGTTAGCGTCGTGCTGTGAAGCTTAATATAGGGGCACAAATTTAATCGTGACAGCCTGCGATGGGCTTGAGTACATACAGAGAATCACCGGCAGACAAAGAAACTGAAAGAACACGCGTGTTTTCTTGTTACAGAAACAGGAGAAACCCAAGTTCGTGTTGTGTGTGACCTTCGCAGAAAACGGAGATGCTATCACCGGAGACTCGAGTGGAAACATCCTGGTGTGGGGAAAAGGTACACGCAGTGCCTCACAGAAAATCATTGGCCCTAAGTGAAAGAGATTACATCTGTAGGGGAAGCAGGTCTGTCAGCAGGTTTTAGAGGAAAACAGGCAGAGAAAGAGAGAACGTGTGCGGCGGCTGAGAACGAAAATAGAAATAAACTGTGTGCTTTCACCTGACTCACCAGACCAGCCTGAGTCAGAAACACAAATAAAAACCAGCCAAACATGAGTGTGATTCTGCATCAGCAAATGGTTTCGTGGTCAGAGGCTCAAAGACGCCTCATTGTGGCCGACGAGTCAGAAGATCAGGGGTCAAAGTGGGGTCGAAACAGAGCTGGAGGAGAGACGTCATCCTCTGTCTTCAGATACAAACTCTCTGTGTCTCTGTTTTATCTATCGATCTCTCCGTCCGTCCGTCAGTTAATCTGCCGTCGACCTTTACGTCTCATCCATCTCGTCCCATCTCTGTCATGCAGGCACTAATCGCATCAGCCACGTCATCCAAGGAGCTCACGAGGGCAGCATCTTTGCTCTGTGCATGCTGAGGAACGGCACGCTGGTGTCCGGAGGCAAAGACCGCCGGCTCATCTCCTGGGACAACAGCTACCAGCAGACGCAAACAGTGGAGGTGAGGATTCAAAACGCTCCGAGGCTGCGTTCCTAAAAAGCACAAATACAGTTTAAGACATTCCACGTGATTAAAGGGATCCGATGATTTATCCGCGCTGTTAAAAAATGACAGAACGTGTGTTTTTGATGCTCGGTTGGGCTCCACAGCATCCTAATGATCTGCTGGAAGCACAGCCCGTATTAATAAAACGTTAAGCTGCGTATCCAGCTCCTTTTAAAGTAGGTCTGTTATATTAGCCAGGAATTGCACTCCAGCCCGAGGCAGCAGACGATGTGTTCTGAATACTGCATCGTGTCATAAATATTACAGAGCATGAGATGGATTTCTATGCTCTCAATGAGATTCATGGATATTTATAGCGGTGAGACTTATGCCTCATACGTGTCTTATTTGCTCCAAAGCATTACGCAGTGAAAGATTAGCTGGTGTGGATGTTGGATTTCAGGTTGGGTTTTTACTGCTTCTCCCCTGCAGGTGCCTGAGATGTTTGGTCCCATCAGGACCATCGCAGAGGGCAGAGGGGAGACGGTGCTCATCGGGACCACCAAGAACTTTGTGTTGCAGGGCAGCTTGGACGGAGAATTCATGTCCATCACGCAGGTGGGTGCAACGGTTCCCAACTTTGGTTTGCAGAAAATCTTTTGTTTGGAGTTGAAGGAGTCTTCAGATGTCTTGTTTTGTCTGACAGTCCAAATGGATTCAGTATAACAGAGAAATAACCGTAAAATAAGCAGGAAATCCTCTGGACGCTGGAACTGGGCTGTGACTGGACCAAATCTGTTGTGTTACAGCAGAAGAAGAGTGAATAGAAATATAAGACGATTGTAAGAAAATAAAAACTCTCCTTTCCAGGGTCACACGGACGAGCTGTGGGGTCTGGCCGTGCATCCGTGGAAGCCTCAGTTCCTCACCTGTGGGTACGACCGGCAGGTCAGTCTGTGGGACTCCAGCTCCCATCAGCTCATCTGGACCAAGAGCATGGAGGTAAGTTTAGCCAACACTGCCCCCTGGGGTGAGCCGTGGGCATTACACAGCACCGATCGGTTTGATGTCCTTCAGAAACAGGAGCTGAACATTTAGCAGCTAAAAATGCAGATATATCAAATGAAACAATCATGTTAGATTACCGGCAGACTTTCCAGATGCTATCCTGACACATGTATTCTGGTTTGAACAGAGTTTAATATGATCATACTTTAATATACTTGTGAAGGACCTGGTTGAAAATTCTTTTAAAAAAATCTTAAAGTCTAAGTGCTGATACAAGAAGTCTCCTGCTTCACTGACAGGTCTGTTCTGTGTCACCTGTGTAATTTGAATGCTGAACTATGATTCATATTCACACGCATACACCTTAAATTGAAGATGAAGGGAAGCTGTCCCCTGTGCGCTCAAAAAACACATGTGAAGGTCAAACGCCCGACTGCTGTGACAACAATCAAAACACATTTATGCGCGGACGGGGACTTTAAATATTCGTCCTTTTCTGACAGGATGCTGCTCAGTCGGCAGGCTTCCATCCCTCTGGATCTGTGGTTGCCATAGGAACGCAGACCGGCAGGTACAGATCCCGTCACCGCAAAATCATATTGTGGCTATTTAGTTTGCAAAGTCAAAAGGTTAAAAGATAAGAAAACAATATTGGCCATGAGTGCTACACTGATGGAGAACCAGATTGTTGAGCAGCCTGTCGTCGATCCTGCAGGTGGCTGGTCCTGGACACCGACTCTAAGGATTTAGTCACCGTGCACACAGATGGGAACGAGCAGCTGTCGGTTATGCGCTACGGACCAGGTATGTTGGTAACTGCTGAGTGCTGGTCTCACGTTCTGCTTCTGTGTCTGGAAGTTTAGTGTTCAGGAAATTAAGCAGAACATGAACAAGGGCTTGTATTCGCTGTTGTTGACACCAGGAAAGCTGCAAGTGGAAAGATGATTTTACAAAGAAATAATAAAATAAATAGAGATACTGCCGTTAAAGATGGAGTTTTGTTTGAACCATATTTGAGTATATATTTAAATAAGTACACTGTAATTGTCACATCACGTGTATTCATCCACATACTGCAGCTCATAGAGTCGAGTTCGTACATCTGCAAACATTTTATTTTATTTAATTGCTTCCTCTTTTTTTTTTTTGCCTATTTAGATGGCAACTTCCTGGCCATCGGTTCCCACGACAACTACATCTACATCTACGCTGTGGCAGAAAACGGGAGGAAGTACAGTCGAGTCGGGAAGTGCTCGGTGAGCGTTTACGATCCCCCTCACTCACGGCGTCTTTATTTAAAGTTCCCTCCCCGGTTGGGTTTTATATTTAGGCCCATCCTCAGCTCTGTATTTTGGTATCTGCTGTCACCGGCTCTATATAGAAAGATGGTGAATGACAACTACCTGAGTCATGCGCTAAAGTTTCTGCATCGCGTCAACGTTTCTAGAATTATTTCTGGTTCTGGTTCTGCCTCCACTCTGGACATCCTGTGAAGTATGTCGATGCGTTTCTCTAACTGTGTCCCTTGTTGTCTTACCTCAGGGTCACTCCAGCTTCATCACCCACCTGGACTGGTCAGTGGACTCCCAGTACCTGGTGTCCAACTCAGGCGACTACGAGATACTTTACTGTGAGTGCAATTAGCATCCTCGGTGCTGATTAGTTCACATCCATGTGCGTAAAAATGCGGCAACATGTACAAGATTGCAGATTAGCAGCTGATTTCTTCATTTGCAAAAATAATGTGAAAAGTAGCGAGGAAAGAAGAAATAAGGTGCACCATCGGGCTGGTATTGACAATAACAGAAGTTATTAAAAAGTCTAAACACTGGATAACAACAGAAACAGCATGTAGAAGGTGTGCGTTTGGGATTATTTGGTTTTAAGCTATGTGCAAAAATTGTCATTTCCAAATCAGTCGTAAGTTTGCAGGACAGCAAAATGTATTTAAAAGGTTTTCTCCTCCACCACAAACACCTGTTATGTGTAGAGGTTTTTCTGTCACAGTCATCTGGAGTTGAAATGTGTTGACATGAGTGAGTTTTTACTGTGAAGCAGGTGCTCAAAACCCTGTTAAAAACATGTCAAAATGACAGCCAGCTTATTAAATGAGTAATGAGACTCTACACAAACAAGCTAGTTTCTAACACTCGTGATTGTTTCAGATGAGAGGCGTTTGCATTTTTTTTTTCTTCTGAGTGATTCACGCTAGTTTGAAGCTCAGTTGAAAAAACACCACCATCGGTCCAGCCGTGCACCAACCAGGATGCAGCGATGTGCAAATATCTGCATTCTAAACAGGTTTAAGTTCGTACAGTTGTGTGTTTATGCTAAAGTTAAAACGAGGTTATGCTAAAATCTCTGCTGCATGTGTTTTGTTTTCTCAGGGATCCCATCAGTGTGTAAACAGGTGGTCAGCGTGGAGACCACCAGAGACATTGAGTGGTTCACCTACACCTGCACTCTGGGCTTCCAGGTCTTCGGTAAGTGACGCCTCCTTCCCTCTCTCTCTCTCTCTTTAGCGAGGTGTTTAATGTTCATTCAAATGACAATTTCGCCTCCTTGTGCATCTCAGGCCTGTGGCCCGACGGCTCGGACGGCACCGACATCAACGCCGTGTGCAGGTCCAACGATAAAAACCTCCTGGTCACTGGAGACGACTTTGGGAAGGTTCACCTCTTCTCGTATCCCTGTTCACAGTTCCGGGTAAGACGCTGCATGCTGTCGTGCAAACGTACGTCTCAGTGATGCACATGGACTCTAAACAGGTGCTCACAGCCAGTGTGACATCACCTACTGGTTTGTGAGTCTTGCTGTTTTTATGGAGTACGTCTGCAAGGTAGCCACACCCTACAGCTGCACACCCTGCTTTAATGTCTGTTTACTGTAAATGAAAACACAATTTACAAAATGATCGTCATACTGTACTGAATGAGGATTAAAACTAGTGAGTAAGACCATAAATTAATTTGAAAAATACTGACTGAGGCAACAAATCAAGTGAAAAGCAGCATCATTTTCTCATAGACTCCATACAATAGAATGTCTTTTTGCACCAGCAGGAGTCGCCCTCTGCTGGCTGTTAGAAAGAATGCAGTTCTAAATCACTTTGAAGCTGTTTTATTCACAGTTTATTAAAGAGACAAAACAGTGGCAGATGTACTTATTTGTTGTTTCTTCCAGGCTCCCAGCCATGTTTACGGCGGCCACAGCAGCCACGTGACCAACGTGACCTTCCTGTATGACGACAGCTACCTGGTGTCGACCGGTGGGAAGGACATGAGCGTGATGCAGTGGAGGATAGTCTGATCCACCGGACAGACTCGGACACTGTCGGCGTCTTAGCGCTGCCGGGGCCTGAACCCCAGCTGAAGCAAACTCAACTGAACCAAACCAAACTTAAATGGACTGACACTAAAAAAAATAAAAAGTAAAAAAGAAGAAGTGGATCTGAATGAACTGAACCGAAGTGATTTGACAGAAGAGAAACTTTTGTCCTGACGTTTCCTTCCCGATCTGCTGACAGATCCCAGATGAGGTGACCTGTAGGAGGTTTAATGTGCAGCTGCTTGAAAATACAAAAAAAAAAATCCCAAGTTTCTCCTTCTCCTTTCTCCACACTACATGTTAAAAAATGATCTCTCTCTCACGCACTGTAGCCTCGTCACCGATGACACGAGACAAACGGATCCAATCCAACTGAACAGAACCAAAGGCTCTGACTTTACTGACTGCATCTGTACAGTTTGGCTTTCACTGTTCTTGTATAGTGCACTCTCCTGCCACAGACAATGGACTGAAGAGGTTTGTTTTGCTGCCTGTCAGAGCCGTTCCGGGCTGAACATCAACCGAGCTGCAGATCCAAGAGCACTGCGACAAAAACTGCGTGTGGACAGAAAGTACATTGTGATTTTCTAATTGTTAAACTTTCTTTTGTTTTGTATTTAACAACTCAGGAAAGCACTAGTGAAGCGAGACCCTGTTCCCTGTTGGTAACGCTGACATATCACAAACAGCCTCCGGCGGCCCCAAAAAGCATCTCACTGAAGTGTTGAGAGCCACGGTTAATATTAGCTCCAAATGTTCTGCAACCGTTATTGATTTGTTTGCATTGACTGTTGTGTGTGAAATCGACCTCATACAGTCTAGGAGAAAAAGCTGAATTTGGCGGACGTGATAAATATACAGAGCGAGAAGAATGCTGTCGATGAACAGGCGCCGTTTGGAGCGATGATAATTCATTTAAGGATTACATCATCTGGATTCATGAGCTGTAGCAAGTGTTTGTGCTTCCAGGTGTTTAAAAAAAAATCGACACCTTTCCTTTTATTTATTGATTACAAGTCAAATCCTTCACTGCCAGTTTCATTTGCTTTGAGTTTTCTCCTGCAATAAATCCCTGTTAACACACTGAGAGGCTTGAAGCAGGTCTGAGGGAAATGAACATACACTATTTGAAACTCAGATTTTTATTTTCTTTTAAGGATGTCACGTGCTTGGTTTGAATCCTGCTTTTGCCTCGAGTTCAAGTAGAACCAAAATCGAGTTTTTCAATGATGTGAAGCCCTTTCAGATCTGCGTCTTTCTACTGCACCGAGATCAGCTGGCGAAGGGGAAGGGTGAGACCACTACACTGTTACTGTCTGACTGTGCCGCTCAGTCACCGTCAGTCACTGGCAAGATATTTAACTGAACTGAACCCTCTCCTGAGGTGTGTGTTTTTTTACTACAATGCACTGCTTCTGCCTGATTCAGCGGGTCTATTGAGCTCATTTAGCAAATACTGGAGCTTTTCATAAACCAAGGAAACAAAGGAGAGCTTAAACACACACACACACACACACATGCATGAATAAATCTGACTTCTTTACGGTTTGTTTGGGGATTGAGCAGATTTCTAGCGTGAACATAACTTGTTCTGTTGCTTTGAAGTCCTGCAGGAAGACATCTTACAGGCGCCACTCCACAGAGTGAATGTAACATGGCTTGTCTTACTCACCACTTAACATTTGCAGAAAAAAAAACATCTGTCTGGAAGTAAATGAAACATGAAATTCCCATGAGGCTGTGTCTTATGTTTTCCACTTTATTACCTTTTATTGTTCTTTTTTCCTTTCATTTTATTGAGCAAAGCTCCACGGGGAGTGTTGTGGAGGAAATGGGATGCACTCTTACAGACCACTGTGGCACCTCAGCAGGCCTGCTGCTGATCCACCCGGGTGGGGTTGGGGGGCCTGCATGCGTGCGTCTTGGCCGCAGGTTGGCAGCATTGAGCCGGCCAGCTCCCTCCTCCCTCCCTCCCTCCCTCCTCCTCCTCTTACCCTCCACACGCCGTATTAGCATTTTTTCCCCCAAATCTCTCCACCTCACCAAAACACTCCGAATGGGAAGAAAATATGGCATGAAGGAGGCGGCGGCAGCGCACCACCGTTCACCGTCTTGCACCGAGAGCGAAGCGCGGCGGAAAACATGGACTTAAGGAGGCGCAGCAGCAGCAGCAGCGTGTGTGGAGAGAAGAGACAACGGAGCACAAAGCGGATGGAAGAAAACGCTCGGCTTGTCGCTTAGCGTTCCTGTTGAGGCTCCCTCTTTTTTTTTTTTTTTTTTCCTAAACACGACTCATCATCTGCCTGTAATATCGCTCCAGACGCACGGGAAGAGGGGGGGACGCAAGGTGGAGGCTTGATCCGAGCCTTACCAGACGGTGCACGGCCGAAATAACGCATCGATCAAGCCTCATCGGTGCCATCATCATCATCATCACCACCATCCGGCTGAATCAAACAAGAGGAGGAAAATGAGGTAAGCTGCGGCCAGCACCATGCGCTCCGTTTGACGCGTCATGACAGATGCGCACCGACACTCTCAGACCCTCCGACCTCCGGCCTCGACATCTGCATTTACCTTCCAAAACATGATCATGTAGTGAATGACTGCAGCATCTTTTTCACCTTGTAGGAGCAGGGTTTTTTGGGAGGCGATCGGCGGCCCACCCAGCCGGCCTTCAGCTCCACGTACGCGTCCTTTTCACAGCCGCCTCCTCAGTCTTAGCATAAAAGGGGAGATAATTTATAGGATTTCTGCTCTTTTGGCTTCTATTGTCACCGCCGGACCCGCCCAGCGTATTGAATGCAGGATTGAGGCCAGGTTAATGTTGTCATGGAAACGACAGCATCATGTATTTCTCCATATGTGAGCAATAGGGAGAATAAAACGCTAAATGTGACAGCGTGAGCGGCTGCAAAGGGGGGAAATAGGATAAGTGAGGGGGCTTATGTCCATCGCAGGAGGAGGGTGTTTATTCTGGTGGTTGCCAGGCAGGTTACCAGACCCCCACCCCCCTCCTCACACACCTACATAAGCCATGATGGATCCATACACTCGGCCTGCAGAAGATGAGTCTCCTGTTAGAATCCCCCCTCATTCTATATCTGAGTTTATGGACGGTATTTTAAGCTGTAATGCTGGTATGCAGAATGCGCTGAGGCCCAACTCCTCTCCAGCAGCAGCAGTAGCAGCAGCACTCCTCTCTGTATTCTGTTCTATTTCTGAAGCAGCCCTTTTCTATTTCTCCCCTGCTGCCTGGTTTGACTCCTTCATGTCTCCGTAGCTGCAGCCTGCACCATTCTGTTTTATGGCTTCAGATTTACTCTGACAGCTCTCCACAGATAGAGTGCTCTCTGCTGCTCGCTCTCACTCTGCTTTTACTGTAGCTACCGGTGTTTGTCTGCATGTGTGTGTGTGTGTGTGTGTGTGTGTGTGTGTGTCTGTGTGTGTGAGACCGTCTGGAGTTGTAGTGAAAAGGAGACAGAGAAAGCGTATGATAGGCAGAAAGAGGTAGACGCTGCCACACCTGGATCTCTTGCATGAAGTGTTTTATCACAACATATCCTGATCCAAATACTTCACTCCTTTCCTGTGGCCTCACCCAAACCCGAAGCCAGCAGCTGAACTGTTTTGCTCCCAGACAGTAAACATGTAAGATTCATATCTCTCAGTCCAGTTGGATGAACGTGCCGTTTCCTCTTTTTCCGTGAAGCCGTGCTGCTTGTGTCCCGTCCTGTGTGTTTATTTTTGCCAGAGGCAGATCTGTTCTTTGACTCAAGCCCAAAAGGGAAGTCTTAAATCTCCACAAAGCAACAACAAGGTGACCCGGCTCTTCTTTTTGCAGTGCACAGAAAAAGAATTTGATTCAATGAGATCATTTGTTCGGCCTCACTGCCTCCATTGCAGCATTTATGTAAGGGGGCACATGCATTTTATGTATGTGCGTGACCATGCTCATGCACGTGCACATGTGTTATTTTTAGTCTGGTCATAGTGGTTTCATTATGCGATGCTTCTCTTGTGTAGCCAGACTGGCTGCTGTCATTTGGTTGGTTGGGTTCTGGTTACTTCTGGATGCGTGTGAGCGTTTGAGAGGGAGGCTGAGGACATGTACGGTACATGGGAGGGAAAAAATAGAAGAGGGAAAACGGCAAGATGTCTGTCCTGTGCTATTAATGCGGGCTGATTTCTGAAGCGCTTGTTGTGGTGACTCATTGTGGGAAAGGTAGAATGAGCGAGTGCAGCCACAGCGAGGAGGTAAAGTGCTGAGTTATGCGCCTTACTGCAGGCTGCTGCTGCTGCTGCTGCCCTCTGAGCTGATCAGAGTGCAGCTCCACGTGAGCCAGCGTCAGCGCCGCCACAACACTCCAACCCTCCAGCCTTTCATTGACAGAATAATGGAATAATTAAGACTGGAGCAGTTAACGTCAGAGAGGAAGGGAAATGCCATTTTAACTACTGTGCTCGTGACAATAGTATGTCTTGAGTCTATTATCCTTTTAAAATATTTCATAATAAGAACTATAAACATGTTTAGATCTTTATTATTTAACACGTGTATCAGATATTAAATGGTGTCACATGGAAGTCCATTCTAAATGTCGTGCAGCCTATTGTTTCCCATACATCCCACACAGTGCTCAGCGATGCATCATGTGTCCTTTTTGGCACCACGGAGGTCAAACGGGCCGTATCGGATGACCCCGCCACATACAGTGAACAGCATTCACAGCTCAGCGAGGCTTCTTCTCTCTCGATTTTCACCCTGCAGGTTTCTGAATGCAGCTTTAATTTCAGGTAGTCCTGAGTCAGCTCACCAGTTACACATTTGCACACCTTGGCTTTGGACGTGCGTTGCCAAAGACATACGTTGACTTGTGCTGTTTGACCAGCTGCTGGCTCTGGACGCACACGAGCTGTGTTTTTGTAAAGAAGATTATCTTGTATTTCTCTGACCTTACTCGATCCATCCAGGACCTGAAGCGTGTTTCTTGCTACTTTCTCTAATCTGTCGGCGGACTAGATTGCTCTTTGTTTGTTTCCTACACCTTCGGCTCGCAAAGGAGCTTAATAGTCTAAGTTTGCTCGGGCCAGATGCACCACCGGTTGAGGACAAACTCAGATAAAGCCACAAATATTGCACCAAATCAATGAAACCATTGTTGCTGGGAAATAAATCTAATCATTGCATCTGTTCCTGCAGAGAGCTGGAATGCCTGTTATGAAATCGGAGCCGAATGAATGAACTGGCGTGTCGCTGCTGCTGTTTCCTCCTCTGTAGTTAATTGGTGATTAAAGCTTATGGCTGAAACACTGTAGAATCTATTTAAAGCTTCCTCCCCCACTTTTTCTTTTTTTTTTTTCCTGAATTTTTCATGGTATAGAAAAGCAGGCGAGAGTGAAAGCGGTGCTGTTTCCTATACAGGCGAGCATGTAATTTCCATCCAGTGGAAATGATTCCTTGGAGGTTGAAAGGCGGCGGTCCAATCCTTGAAGCAGAGAGAAGTGACTGGCCTGCACCGGTCACATGTTCCCTCTCTCTCTCTCTCTCTCTCTCTCTCTCTTGCATTCCCTTACTCTGTTGCAACACTCCTCATCTCCCTCGCTCACTCCTTCCCTCCTACTCTCTCTCTCTCATGTCTGCTTTGCTGGCGTAGTGGATTTTTTTTAACTTTCTTTTTTTTTATTCTAAGAGAATGTGAAGAGGGGAAAGAGTGAATTTCCTCGCGTCGGACAGCATGTGTAGCGCTCTCTCTTCTCAGGCTGACACTTCCCCCTCTCCTCCATAATCTCCTCCTTTATACCTCCTTTCATCCCCTTGCCTGAGGACTGTGCTGTCTTCTCCAGCGACATGTATTCCCTGGACGATTTCGGGTAAGGCGACTCCTAATCATCACCTTCTCTCTCTCTCCCCTCCGTGTCTCTCTCAGGGTTTTTCTTTTTCGGTTGAGTCAAACTTTGGTTTTGGGAGTGATGATGATGTTGCTCCTTCTCTCTGTAGTGTTTCTGTTTAAAGCCTGGCTCGGCTTTCCGACCGCAAAATCTGTGCGGTTCTTGAAATAGCATTTTGTAGGATTGTGTCAGCGAGAAAAAAAAACAACCCGTGTTTCTCTCTCTCTCTCTCTATTTCTGTCTTTCTTCCTAGTTCTGGAGCTGTACATGAGTTGGAGAGAAAATGAGGGGGAAAAATGGGAGAGGGAAAATCTCCTCTAGGAGTTGCTGACTTTCTCTCGTCTGCCTCCTTCTTTTCCACCCTTCTGCCTGTGTTTTCTTTGTGGCCAGCTGTTAGCAGAGGAGTCTGATTGGTTGCCCTTTAGCAATGTTTGATTGGTTCAGTCTTTTTCCTGGGAAGAAAAGAACGAGTTCCTCCTCGCTGGCTGTCAGCTGCTCTCGCTCGTTGGCGGCTCTGATCCCGTCTGACTCGTCCTCGCATGTGTGTGTGTGTGTGAGAAGGAAAGACAGGAAGAAAGGGATCGAGGGCGCTAATCTCTGAATGGCTGAATGAGTGGGACTATCAAAAGCCAGATGATAACACGGATAGAAGGGGTCTCTCTATAATATGGCCCCGGCAGATTACAGCGGGTCATGGTGATTTGCTGGAGCTCGGATGCAGATGTGGAGCCGAGCGAGGGCAGATGAGATAACATCAACGCTTGACCACATGCATTCTAGTAATCTGCCGCAAAGTACATTACGTTTGCAGGGAAAAACCTCTTTGCGTCTCTCACGCTATGTCCGTTATGTTTGGCACAGATTCTGATACTCATCCAAATATTCAGAGATCTTTAGAAAGCATAACCCCAAAGCATCCCTCCTCATCCTCCTCCTCTGCTCCTCATCCTCCAGTTCAGCTGCTCGTTCTCATTCCTGACATTGAATACAAAAGACAAATTCAAAGTCTGCAGGATTATGAATTATTCTTCCTGACCGGGGAAATGACAGACTTGTTATCAAACGCGGTGGTGATAATGTTCATTGTGCTTCGTGTCCAATCAAAGGCTCTCCTCCAAATGGAAGCGGCGGCGGCGGCGGTTCCCTTTAAGGATCAGGATTAGTGACACGACGAGGACCGGGTAGCGCTGAAGAAGGTGGAGCGGTGGGGGAGGGGTGGCAGAGAAGAAGAAGTGGGGGGTTGCCATCCATATTGTGTACTGTATGTGTCTGTGACAGTTGGCCTGAGGTGCAACTGGCATCTACAGAGCTATGAATAAGTGATGTCATTATGGGGGTCAGCGGGCTGGTTTTACTGTCGATGGCTGTAGATGCACAGAACGAGTCCTGATCAGCGTTTCATCCAAGAATCCTTTAGTGTCATGAGAGATATTGATGCTGTACATCAATGTATTTAACCAGTGCTGCAGTTTTAAACTGGGCTACGTGCTGAATCGTCACATCCTCATCACAGATTAGTATTATTATAGATCAACCCATGAAGTTGTGGATGATTTTTTTTAACATCCCGATCACCTGAACTCTAGTGAACGCTAATAAAATGTTTTTAGTATTCAATTTTATTTTTTTAGGAATTTATTTGCTGCTTCTGATGGTCTTTTTTGTCACCTGTTTGGTTGCCATTAACTTCCAGAGTCTTTACAGTGGACACGTTTTTCAACTTGGCTGATCATAAAATGACAGTTAAAGAACTGCAGAATTAAAAATAATCACCTGATCTCAATTATTTGTGCTGGCAGTGACCATTTCCATTCACCTGCATAAAAACAGCAACAGAAATGTCGAATTACTTTCTCATTTTCCACCATTTGCACCTCTGTTCAGGTTTAAGGGCACCAACGGGTCATCACAAGCTGTTTAATGTCTGCTAATCTGCCGGCAGCATTTTGATGAGCAGTTATGGGTAAAAACAGATTCAGATGCAAAGTCAAACACTGCAGAAGGA
>NW_007578182.1:0-13735 GCF_000690725.1 Stegastes partitus
AAATATTATGGTTAAGAATCTACAAAGCTACGTGTTATATCAATTTGCCTATGTTTTAAAAAGAAAGTTTAGATAGTATTCATGGTAAACCCAACAAACCCCAATGAGAGAGCACATCATTGACAGTGAAGAGGCAAAACTCACTTTAACAGGTGAGACCTCAGGAGAACCAGGCTGAGGGAGGCCATCTGCCTCGACCAGGATGAGTTTAAAGGGGAGGAAGAAAAGGGTCAACAAACAAGAGAGCATAGACACTGGTAGAGTTGCTGGGACCAGTAGCTGCAGAGCCAGAAACACATTCAAAGAGCTACAAAGTAGAGAGGATGAAGCACAACATACAGCTGAAGACACAATCTTAATAACATTCAAGCAGGTCAAGCGCAAATCAAAACCAAACACACACTAGAGTCCTTTTCCTCCGGCTTCATGAGGAACACAGGCCTGTGAGTAAACAGTCTGGGTGCATGCTCGTGCACTGGGATGATTCTTTGTGACACCCGGTCTTACTGCTTGCGTGCAGGAGGCACCTCCGTCCCATGACATCTTAGTCTTCATGACGGGCCAGGAGGAGATCGAGGCCCTGGCGAGGACATGCCGGGACATCGCCAAGCATCTGCCGGATGGCTGTGGCCCCATGGTAGTTATCCCTTTGTATGCATCGCTGCCCCCAGCACAGCAGCTCAGGGTCTTCCAGCCAGCTCCCAAGGTAAATACAACAGCAAACACGCAGGAGATCAGCAGAGTAGCACCGACAAAAGGACAGGATGTCTCAGCTGTGTGCACTGCTGCTCTCAACAAAGTTTTCCGTTTTAGACATTTGGTGTTGTCTCCTCAAAATGTTTGTCCGATCTAACTTTGTTCAGGGCTGCAGGAAGGTCATCCTTTCAACCAACATCGCTGAGACGTCAGTGACAATCTCTGGGATCAAATACGTCATAGACACGGGGATGGTGAAGGCCAAACGCTTCAATCCAGGTGAGATTATTCAGTCCTCACACACAGTAACTCTCATATCAGCATGTGGGAAGTAGCTAAGTACTTGTACTTTACTCAAGTATTTACATGTGATGTAACTTAATACTTTAACTGTTCTACATTTCAGAGACAAATCTTAGGTTTTTCCTCTTTATCTGGCAGCTATGGAGACGACTTTCTTAGTGTGGGAAAAAAACAAACATTGTTTTTCAACTCCTCACTAAAAGTCAGGGGAGTTGTTGGCTGTTCAGCCAGAAAGTTTCTCCTTCTAACCTTCTCATAGAGCTTCATTCAAACAACTATTGGGGACCACATAATTTGCAGATTTGTGAGATAGAGCTTTGTTTTTAGATTCATCTTAGATTTACGTTGTGACCTCTTGGAGGAGCGACACCATCAGGTTGGGAACTACTGGAACAAACCACCTTGCTGTATGTGATAGTTGTGTTTTAACAGCAGGACTTTAACTCGTTGTTGAATTTTTTACTTTGCTGTTTTAGTTCTTTGGTACAAATAATCTGAGCACTTCTTCCATCACTGACAGTAGGAGGTGTATAAAAGGGATTCTAATTATTCTGTAAAGAATCTGTAACGGTGTCATACATGTACTTCCTGTTTCCATGAGGCTGATCTGTTTTTATCACAATTATGCATTGAAATTACAAAAATGGCACAAACTGTTGTTTTTCTGTCATCTGTTTGATTACATGAACCTTGTATGCATCGTTTCACAGAGGATCAAATGTCTGCTTGTTCAGACACATTGAGAAAGTCGACACTTTCCAGCTTAGCTTTCCACATGACTGTACACGGTTGTTGTTGTTGTTGTGTCGGATCGTCTAACTGTTTTAACTGTTGTGTGACTCTCAGACAGCGGTCTGGAGGTGCTGGCGGTGCAGCGGGTTTCTAAAGCACAAGCGTGGCAGCGAGCGGGCCGAGCCGGCAGGGAGGACTCGGGCTCCTGCTATCGTCTCTACACCGAGCTGGAATTCGACAACTTTATCCCCATGACTGTGCCTGAGATCCAGAGGTCTCTGCCTTTGTGAAGCGCTATGAGATTACTTGTTGTTGTAAATATGCGCTATACACATAAAATTGAATTGAATTGAAAAAAAAGTGTTTGGCTTCACGCAGACGCTGAAGCTCAGTGCAGCGTGTACCGATCTGCAGGAGTCTCACCTACATGCTGATGTATTCAGGTCAGCGTGATTGAATGCTCAGTTCCTCTGCTGTGTTTCTCATCTGTGTGTGTGTGTGTCCTGCAGGTGTAACCTAGCTGGTGTGATGCTGCACCTCATGGCTCTGGGCATTCCAGATGTGATGAATTTTGATTTCATGTCCAAACCTTCCCCTGGTAAGAGATGATTGATCATTAATCATTGTGTTTGTGGTCACCCTGGAGGTGGTGACGTCCTCATAGTAACATGTTACGTTGATCTCAGAGGCCGTGCGGTCTGCTGTGGAGCACTTGGAGCTGCTGGGAGCTCTGGAGAGGAAGGAGGGGCAGGTTTTCCTCACTGCTCTGGGAAAGAAGATGGCCAGCTTCCCTCTGGAGCCCAGATATGCCAAGGTAAGATATGCTGGTACTGCTCTTTCCTCAGAACAGGAAGCAGTATGTTTTCTGGTTGTCTGTCGAATTGACTGAACCTAGAGATGGACTTAACCCTTCATTACATCGTCCACTGGTTTCTGAAGGGGCGGTCTTGACATTTGGTGAGGTGGATCCAATCATCACCAACTCAGCAGTGCCTGACGTCTCCTTACTCAGGGTTAAAGATGAGCAAAAAGCTGGTGTGAGTGGAGCTGAGGCACCCATGACATCGCCCACATGTCATTCAGATTGGCCACGCTCTTCATAATGCATAACTTTGAGCCTAAATACAGTTTAGGTGGGACAGCTTTTTAAAAATATACCTCCTGTGGGCGCCCCTATAGCTCACCTAGTTGAGTGGGTGACCCATAAACAGGGGCTATAGTCCCTGACGCGGTAGTCATTGGTTCGAGTCCTGCTCATAGTCATTTGCTGCAGGTTCTCCCAACTTTCCTGTCTCGCTCTCTCACTATCCTGACTGATCAAGGCAAAAAGGGCAGAAAAAAAAGTCCAGTTGTCATGAACAGGGAAGTTATCTGTAGAGAACAGAACTCTTTTTGCACCAGGCTGTGAAGTTGGACATTTTGACTAGTCTGACGTATCTCGACCCGTCTCCACGGCGATGTGTCAGCCCTGGAGACTGGTCTCGCCTTATTTCTACAATATTACATTATCATTCTGCTGTAGGGGAAATAAATACCCAGGCCTGTTTGTATCGCTTTACTGCAAAATCCAAATCCTTGGAAAAACGTACCATTTTCAATGTGCAGGTTGCTGCTCGGAGGTTGTTTACCATCACTGCAGGGATTTTGAAAACACTGACTTGCAGGCAGTGGAAGGGGAAGAGAAAACCAAACGGCAAGCTTATACTCTAAGAGCCAAGTCAAGCTTTCTGCGTCTGTGTTCACGACGAATTAGGGCTTTGAAAGTGGAGAGTGGACAGACACACAGCTCTGTTCATAGTACGGACCCTTGTAGACGGGCTTTAACGAAGATTGAGTCGCTTTTGAAGCCAACCCCAAGTGGCCACTCAAGCAGTTTTTGGCACGTGGTTGCCGCTTGGTTTGTTCTTACATCGGTCCATTCTCGTGAATGCGCTGAAAAAAAGTATTCACATTTTCCACAACTCTTCACTTGGACTCAAGGATGAACGTATCAGATTTTGGTGGTCAAAGATCGTTGTGACCTCAAAAAACACATTTTTTTAGCCATAATTCAGGAATTAATTTGGTAATTATGACAAAATTTCACACAGTGGTCTAACTGGATGAAATGATGAGGTGACTTGACTGTGGCAAAGTTTTTCTCTGCCCATTATTTAACACGATAACTCAGGAACAGAAGGGACTTTATGACTGTATTTCACAGTTTGTTGGACACTGATTTGGTGACACTCGCCCTGGGTGCCCATCTGTTAAATTCCTAACTCCATATATTATGAATCTGGACAGACATAGATGTAAACTGTAACTTCAGTGCCTGGTGGAGGCGCACAAGGTGGTAACTTTAGTTGTAGACTCAGTCAAAGATGAAGGGACAGCCTGTAGCCCACAGTGCCACCTGGCTCTCGTGCAAATCACAGAGCGTGTGCATAGTGTGGTGTAACACTTCCCTGCCTTGTTTGCTTTGTCTCACAGACCATCCTGTTGTCCCCGGACTACTCCTGTTCCGAGGAGGTTTTGAGCATTGTGTCGCTGCTGTCAGTGGACACGGTTCTGTACAACCCTCCAGCCCGGCGGGAGGAGGTGCTCGCTGCACGCAAGAAGTTCACTTCCAGCGAAGGAGACCACATGACGCTGCTCAACATTTACAGAGCGTTCAAGAAAGTCAGCGGTAACAAGGTAGGTACGGCTGGATCAGCAGGGGAGCGAAGAGACTGTCATGTAACTGAAAGCTGCAAAAATAACTGCTGCTGAGCTACCTGATGACCTGCTGTATGTCTGCCGGTACAGGAGTGGTGTCGGGAGAACTTTGTCAACGGCAGGAACATGGGTCTGGTGAAAGAGGTCCAGGCTCAGCTCAGAGAAATCTGCCTTAAGGTACACATCTGCTACAATCAATAAAAAACAGTGTGAATGTGAGAGTTCTGTGTGGTTTCACAGTTAAATACTGTGGCAGCGATTCATGAAAGAATAAAGCAAAGGTGCCTGTGTGAGTGCAGCCACACTGCCTTTCAGTCTGTGTGGTCAACAGTCACTGATTGGGTACTTATAGGCTTCAGATGGGTAAGTTGCAGCCTGTGTGAAGGAATCAATTTATTAAGCATATCAACTGGAAGGAACTGGTCTCTAACTTTGCATTTACTTCCCATCATGAGCTCCGTTTGCAGGCATAATGACTTATTATTGTTGTGTAAAGTGCAGCTTTGCTTAATAAAATATCCGACAGTGTCTTTATGTTGTAGGAGATTCCCTTACTGCCATTTGTTTTGGATCACAGCAGCTCATTACTTACTGATGACGAAACTACCTTGTCGTCTTAACAGCTGAATCTGAAGCTGGAGTCGTGCGGGGCGGAGACGGGGAACGTCCGCCGCTGCCTCGCCCACGGGATGTTCATCAACGCTGCGGAGCTGCAGCACGACGGCAGCTATTTGGCTCTGGACACCCACCAGCCCGTGTCCATCCACCCCTCCTCCGTCCTTTTCCAGGCCAAGCCAGCGTACGTGGTGTTCAATGAGCTGCTGCACACGTCCCGCTGCTACATGAGAGACCTGTGTTTGGTCGACGCCGACTGGCTGCTGGACGCGGCGCCAGAGTACTTTGGCCGCAAGCTCCACCTCACGAAGAGCTAACCAATGGAGAAACAGGACGCCTGCCACAAAAACACAGTGTACTCTTTGGATTAAGGCACTTTTATTGCAAGCCAGAACAGAACATTTCTCTGGATTCCACTACCTCCCAGTTGACGAGCATCTGGCATGTGTCACTGCAGCAGAAATCTGCATATTGAGGCCTCACAACTCCAGACTCATTCAGATTTTATAAGCTGAACTTCTTCTGCCTGACAGCGTTTCATCTCAACGTTCGGCCACGTCTGACACCTAAACGGGAGATTCTTTTTAAGGCGTCGTGCTTCAGTTCTTTCAGCGTTTGCATGCATTTTAACAGTAACTTCACTGGAGCACAGTCAGCACAGGACTTTAAGATCTTCATGTGTTCATTTTACAAAATATTGTACTTTACTTGTTAAGCCACCTGCCGAGCAGCGCTACAGCTGACTGGATAGTGGCTGTTTTTTTTCAAATTCATTATGAATTATAGTGAGGACTGCCTCCAAAAATATGAGCTTTTCTCCAAGAAAAGCAGTCGTTGTCTTAAACTTTGCCACCACGTAGTTGGGAGTTTACACAAACGGATCTGAAAAGCTTTTCTATATGCAAAGACAGTAGATTTGTCTGACGAGAAAAACACCAAAGTTCAATTTAAAATCTTCTATTTTCACATCACAGTGATGTAATTTCAGTTCACTAGTCTACATCGCAGCACTTGGCTGGTTAGCTTGTGCATGCTCTTAGTTTTCCCATCTACAGCCGTGTCCTTCTCCACATAACGTGCACGTCAGGAGAAGCAGCATGCCTTATTCTCCGGGTTCTGCTCTTTGCTGTTGTGTGTCGCACAGATCTTTGCTCGGCCCCAACACACGCCAACCACACATGTATACTGACAGCAGACGTATGCGATGCATGGAGATTATAGTCAACGATCTGATCGCTCAGGTCCTCCACACTTTGTAGAATGTAAGTCACGTCGTGTCGAGGAATCGGATGGATGCTCCTCTTGTCTTTTTCTACACTGGACTCAGGACTGTAAATTATAAACAGAATAAATTACATGAAGAGTTTCTTACTTTGCAATCAAACGCATCCGAGGTTGCTGTAGAGAGAACTGTTAGACTTTGCTGTATTTTCTGTCACTGAAGCTCTTAGAAATCATCTGGCCCATGTGGTTTATAAGTGCACCATTTAAGATCTGCATGTACTTTACATGCTTGCATGTCGTTTATAAGATCAAATGCACGCCTTTGATGAGTATACGATTTGTTATAGTCTTATATAACCACACTTGTTATAATTTCTAATAAAAACCTACAACCACCTGTTTAAGAAAACGAGTTTCAATGAGGCACATGGAAATTCACATCTGTTTGGTTGAGACACAATCATAACTCCATATATGGGCTTTTATGTCACTTATTTGAAAAGAACAGTGTGTTCTTGAGGTAATCTGTCAAAAGCATAATGTACCTGAACACCTGCTGATCCAACAGTCTGGTAGTTTTAATTCCCTGACAGACAGCCACCCTCCCCGAGCTTGGTTCCGCTGCGAGTCTCGACTAGTTTAAAGGGAGTTCTTCCTCCACTGTAGGCAAGTATTCATTCACAAGGAGTCTAACTTTGTAGTTTGTATACTGGAACTGAGGGACTTTGGGTTAAATTATTGTAATACTATGATTTGTGATGGAATTTTTATCGTTTATTTTGTACACTTCACTTCAATATTCTCTGTGTAATAGATCTGGAACATGATAGATAATAACCACATGAAAAACCATCAAATCATTACCTGCTTCATATTTTAACGAACAAATGAGAACGAAAACGAAAACAAACACAAACAACATTTTAAAAAATGCAAAAAAGCGAACCCAAGCGAGAAAAAAGCTGACAAAAAAGGCGAATAAAGAAAAAAAAAGGAAGCAAAACTAAAAAAAATCAAAAAAAACACAAGAAGAAAGGAGCAGGAAACTACTGCAAACAATAAAACACACCAAAAAAGGTCAAGCAATGTTCAAAAAAGCAACACAAGCACCGCACATACGGCAAGCAAATTTGCCAAATGCACTAATTCAACTGGTGATACAGATGAGAAAGAGAGGAAAGCGAGAGCAGAAAAACTCAAAAACCTAAGGCAAGAAAGCTGAGATAGTATAAAAACTAAACAACATTAACCATGATTTTTAAAATGATCAGATCAGTTTGAATAAAAATAAATTTGCAGGGTCTAAACATTTAAACCTAAGGCAACAGCATTTGTTTCATGAATCTTGTTTCTCTATTGGAAAGGACTCATTGAGTGTTGTTTTAAATGTGCCACACTGGTGACTTGGCTGGATTCAAATCATATTTGCAGCATGTTGGGAAACAGCGCCATCCTCTGGCAGCAGGCCTCCATGTCTACATGATGCAACTGATGAACTTATTTTACTGGGACTGATGCAACTCCCTCCTCCAGAATGACACTGACGGTCCTCTGTAGCCCAGACTGATGTTCACAGATTTGATCTTGCAGCAGATCGAGCAGGAACAAATGTGATTTTATCAGACACTGACAGCCTGTCGCTGGTGTGATGATGCTGATTTTTATTCCCATTTCCTCTTTGTCTTGTCTCTTGTTGACAGATGTTGCACTTATTTTCTATCATATGCAGGGAGAAATGGAGTGGAGCTGTTGATTCAGAGGGAGAAAGAACCAAACCTTTCAATCATTACTTAGGGCAAAACTACAAATATCAGTCATACACATTTGAGCCACAGGGGGCGCTGTCATCCACAATAATAATTCAACATTTTTTAAAAGCATATTTTTTTAAAATAATAATGGTGGATTCGGTCCATTATTGATATTAAATAAATGTACGTTGTATTATTTTTTTTTTTTTTAAATTCTAATACAAAAGTTTTTTTAAAATGTCTTTCGCTTTCCCGGTTCTGTTTCCGGTGCGGAGGTCATAGTGACGGTAGGTCAATGTGTCCTTCCACACGTGTTTGTCTGTAACGTCTGGAAGCAGCAGTAAGTGGGAGACTCGCACTTTGCTGTGTGTCGGGAAACTAATTTATTCTGTTACGGTAATCTTAATTATTTCATACAGTCATGCTAAAGTCAGTAGTTCGTGCGGTGGGGACCGCTGTCCGCTTCTCTTCGGCCACCACCTCCACAGCCCGAGCTCTGCCGCTCGGCTGCCCGACGCTGCGCTCTCCTAGCCCGGCAATAACTCGGCCCTTCACCCGGTCCCTGTGGATGCTGAACAACAACTCGTCAGGATACAGACCCAAACTGTTCACCTCCAAGGTTCTGTGCCCGTCGGTGTCGTGTGGATGTGGAGGACTGCACACAGAAGGTGACCACGGTTCATTTTATACGGTTTTGGACAAGCTAGCCGGCTAGCTAATGAGAGCTAGCTTGACGTTAGCTGTACAGACAAGACCTACAATTAAACAGTCAGTTAAACATAGACTTTGTTTTTTTTTCGTTTATATAAACCGTTAAGTCGCTGTTAAACAAGTAATTTGTCTCATTACCCTGTCTAATGTGAAGTCAGCACTCAGCATCTTCTCAGTGTGAAGACTTCACCTTGACAGATCAGGAGTGTGTTTCTAGAAGGACTGTTGCACCAGCTAACCATGAGCACAAGGATGGCATTGAAGTTAATAACAATACCAGTAATTGTTGTTAGTAGAAGGCCTAATTCTGTGATATTTTTTAACACGTGATACCACTCAGTTAGCATCCACTCTGAGGCTGAAAAATGAGTCATTTCTAGACTCATGACACATGATGTAGAGCAGCTGTATTATAATATTCAAATTTTAACAACTGCAGGTACCCTTTAGGTTTAGTCAAAGTCAATCACCATATTGTGTATAACATGTTGGAAAAAGTTTAGCTTATTTCAGTTGTGAAAAATGAACACGATCAAACCATTGAATTTCCCTTCTGGGATAAATAAATTATTTTTCATTTCATTCAAACCAAAGCCCAGCAGCACCATGTGCAGTGTGTGGTGACCTCCCACGGTGAAGCCATGTAACCTGTGTCGTGTTTCCTTCAGGTGACAAAGCGTTTGGAGACTTTCTGTCTGATGAAATCAAAGAAGAGAAGAAAATCCAGAAAGGCAAAACTCTTCCCAAGATGTCTGGGGGATGGGAGCTGGAGATGAACGGCACAGAAGCTAAGCTCTCAAGAAATGTTTCTGGAGAAAAGTAAGTCAACGAGCATTTCTTTATTGTTGTTATCAGACTCCTGGAAACGTAAAATAATGTGAAAATGTGGTGCTTTAGCTCTCTGTAGTCAGTTTGGGGTCTTCAGCAATGTCCCACCCTCACCTCCGTCTGATTGGTTGTGGATTTTGAGTAACAGCCTCTCGACTTTGGGTCTTTCTCAACTTTGACACTTGATTTTAATTTTTACTGTTAACGTATATTGGTTTTAGGAGCCATTACTGTGATTACTAATGATCAATATTATCCCAGAAAAACCCATGTTTGAATCTTGAAAGCACGGCTGCCCTGATTGCTCAGTGATTGTGGACAGAATGAGCTCACAGGTGTGTCTTCTCTTCACAGAATCACGATCACATTCAACATCAACAACAGCATTCCTCCTAACTTTGAGGAGGAACCAGAGCAGGGACAGCAGAAATCAGCAGAAGAAGAGGTGAGCCACACGAAATGCAATCGTAAAATAAGGGTTTTTAAAAGCATGAGCAGCGTATCGGCCCACAGGCTTGACTGATTAAAGCTGTTAAATGTTAAATATTAAATCACTTCTGTTTCTCTTTACAGCCAGAAATTGTTTCGACGCCCAACTTTGTTGTTGAAGTAACAAAACAGGCCGCCAAACATTCCCTGGTGTTCGACTGCCACTTCCCTGAAGACGAGGTAAAAAAATAAACACTACAGGTCTTACGTGAACATGTATCATAGGCTAACTTAAACCTGGTAGTGCTTTACCAATGCCACTAAAGTTCTGTGACTCTCTGTACCAGTTTTGATACCACAACATAAAATACACAAATGGAAATGAATGTATTTTAGCATCAACTCTTTAATTGGAAAAGCCTTAGCATGGACCCTTTGACTAATAAAAGAATAAACAACATTACTGTTATTTGAAAGGCTGTTCTGCCAAATAATCATAAACAATCAACTTTTTTATTAGTCTCTTAACTGAAGACTGTATGTATAAAAAGTCAGAAATACAAAAGAACTGGACAGAAGCCTTTAAGTCAGGGGTCTCAAACTCAACTTACCCGAGGGATGCTGGAGGTAGAGTCTGGGTGAGGCTGGGCCGCATCAAGTGTTCCTCAAAAAAGGGTTTCAAGCATTCAAAAAAAAGGGGGTTTCAAGTATTCCAAAACAAAAGTACAACTGATCCAATCTTCTCTTTATTAATAACAATTCAGAACATGAAAGCTTCTTCAGAACACAGGCTTCTCCTACCTACTCCTTGCTGCCAGAGACCTGGCAGCGCTTCCTCTTACACAGCTGAGCCACATTTGGCTTGAGGGAGGAAGCAATCGAGACCCTCAGTATGGCTTGAAGATGCTCATCAGTGCACTTTGACTGATTAAAGTTCATGGTGGAGAAGAGCTTTTCACACAGACAGAAAACAACAACAACAAAAAAAACACATTTGCACTGGGTGACAGGATGTATTTTCCCTCCACTCGGTGACACTCCCAAATAAATCTCAAGTGACTAACGTTGCTAATTCGCATTATTGTCATGAGCCTGAGCTATGGTAGCCAGCAAGTGATAAAAACTAGAAAACGCGTAGGGGTGTGAGAGAAATGCGTGGGCCACACTAACATTACATGTCAAGCAGGGGGCCACGAAATATCATCCCACAGGCCTCAATTGGCCCAGGGGCCACAAGTTTGAGACCCCTGCTTTAAGTATTTAATACAAACCACACTGTGTAATAAAACTCACTCGTCCGGTTAAGTTGTGAAGACTCTGATGTGGGATTTTGTCATTTGCTGAGCCTCTGCATATAGTTAGCACCTGTTCTTCTGGCTTAGCATGTAAAAAAGAGACCATGAGGGACACCACAGAAACTGCTGCACACTGCATGCTAACATAAACACAGTAAGAGTAAACTCTCTGGATGTGAATATAAAGTACCAACTGAACCTGTGTCAGTTTAATTTCTGTGTACACATCTGGTTGTCTGTCGTCAAGCTGCTTAGATCGGTTTGAGGGGTTTCTTCTGTTTGCAGTTGGACTTTTGGGGGTCCGTAACATGAATACCAAATATCTCCATGCCAAACTTTTAAGGTGTAAGACCTGTTGCTCCACCGTACCAGAGAAATCCCAATCTACTGTGAGAGCTGCAGGCTAGAAAATAATTGCTTTCAAAGATTTGGTGTCAGCTTGACATTAAACCGTCGGTTGTTGTGACATCCAGAGACGTGTAATATGTTAAACAGCAGCAGCAGTGTGTCTCTGAGGGACCTCTCAGCTAATTGTTTGAGTTAAACAGACAAGCTGGGTTTGCGTTTTGTAGATGAGTCACGGAGAAGGCGAAGAGGAGAGCGATATCTTTGCCATTCGGGAGGTCAGCTTCCAGCCAGAGGGAGACTCAGAGTGGAAGGAGACCAGCTACACACTCAACACAGACTCTCTGGACTGGGTAAGAGCTGAGACGATCAACAGCAACATCACTGATTCACTACACATGATAAGCCGAGGGTAGCTGTGCTCACGATGCTGCTGCTCTCCAGGCGCTGTACGACCACCTGATGGACTTCCTGGCCGACCGCGGGGTCGACAACACCTTCGCAGATGAGCTGATCGAGCTGAGCACCGCCGTGGAGCATCAAGAATACATCAAGTTCCTGGAAGACCTCCAAGGCTTTGTCAAATGTAATTAATTTAGACACCAGCTTCATTTCTACCATTCTTCAACAGGCACCCATGCAAAGTTGAAGGTACGGCGATACAGTAACTGACGAAAGCACTGAGTGATTTATCCATGTACGTTCGGCGCCACAAAGGGACCGAAGACTCGCTTCAGTTGTCACATTAATACTTGGCTGCAAATGTGTTCTCTTTGTCAAGATGTGACTTTATTTTTCTGTAAGTTAAGCGAGATAGTTTAAATTATATTATACATACACACAAAAGCCGCAAATAATGAAGATCATAACGATGTGCAGAAATCACGATGATCAGAAACGTCCCTCTGTTTTAGAGCTCCGGTCTCGGCTCCAGTGGTTATTTATTAATGTTCCAACTGTTCTCGAGCCAAAATTTATCAAGATGTGAAATCAAAACAAAAATCCCAGTCAAAAGCAGTCCTCACTTGAGGCTGATTTCGCATCTTAACAGAACTGTTCTGAGTCTTACTTGTGGCGGCTCGGCAGGAGAGTTCATGCTGACTGATGCTGATGTCAGACGGTGATACATGAAGTGTGAATTTGAACGGCACAGCGAGGTCAGAGGATGGAAGGTCAATGTCTAATAAAACAGTTTGATATCAGAAGATGAATATTTTGGGTTTTTTTTTTTACACCAAGTAACTCAGACGTTGAGAACTAAATAGGAAAAAAAAACCTTTGACATCACAACATGAATTTCGCCTAATTTGTTCCTAACACAGTTTTCACTTTGGCTGTAAATTTAAATTTATTCCATTAATGTCTTTCGCTGTTATTATTTCACCGGTAAAAAGAAAATGACGGGTTGCATCTCTTCTTTCAAAGCTTGTGTCACCTCCGAAAATGTCGGCGTTCAAGAGGCGCCTGCAAACATTTCAAAACTTCCATTAACCTGTTAAACTTTCTTTAGGCAGTAAGTGGAGAATGAGCAGCAGCTACACTAATATTTATTCATGAGCATATTTTACTGTTTACAGATTCATTTATGTGTCCAAGCTGCAGATCTTCGGTTGTTTGTCTTCATGAGACTCTGTCGTCCTTAAATGTATTCATCCCCTTCCATTAAAGAAAAGGCAAAACTCACAATAGTCACTGAAATAAGTAGAAACTGAAAAAAGTAATAATAAATAAAAATTTGCTAAATTATAATTTCGTGAAATACGACATTGCTTTTGAATTGTGGTTGAAAAGAATAATTTGCATTTTTTTAAATATTTCTGTTGAACCACAATTCAAAAGCAACGTCATGATTTTCATTTAATTATTATTTATTATTACTTTTGTCAATTTCAGCTTATTTCAGTGACTGCTGTTTTTTTCCTTCTTTACTGGGAGGCTATGAGGATGCCTGTAAGGTTCATAGCTTGGATTGATTTGCTGGAAATGTGAGGGATGACCTGTTTGTGTGACTCAGTCTTTACCAGCTGTAGTCTCACTGTGACGCTCACAGTGAGAAGCAGCGTCTGTTCCTCCCTCATTAACACCACTATGAGCCTTGAGCTAATCCTC
>NW_007578182.1:14653-19891 GCF_000690725.1 Stegastes partitus
TAACTGATGCATCAGTGTTTAATCAGTGGTTTGATGTTTTCAAGAAGGAACTAATAACCAAACAATATATTATCTGCCAGTTTAATCTATAGCAGTGTCATCATTTCTATTATTTTTACATATGAAGCCTTAATCCCTGTAGCTCTGAAATAAATGGAATAGCATCAGAAGTACAGCGTTCCTGTCTGTCATGTAATGGAGCAGAAATCTAAAAGAAGTGGGATTAAGCTGAGTAAAGGATACGTCACTACTTGAGTAAATGTGTTTTGTAGTTGTGTTCCACGTCTGGTTCTTTGTAAATGTGATGCTAGCTGAGCTAAGAACAGTCTAACGTGCAGTTATTGTGTTCTGAAGATAATTTATTATAAATTCCACTCGAGAAGCTCTCTTTTGTTCTTAGAGGTAGTTCATGGTGGAGTCTGCAGCCGGCCTCTGTTCAGCTTCTCTCCCGACTGTACGACTCAACCCCAGAGCAGAATGTTTTCACCCTCATGCTGAACAGTTGGCGTCGTGTTCTTTAAATCCACCGCTGCCGGTTCTTCACCTCAAACATATGTTTGGTGGCAAAGCGCCTCTCCACAGCACTCTGACTGGCTCTGCACACTTCAGTCTCTGACTTTTGTGCTGATGTGGCAGGTGAGGCTTCCCTCTGAAGACTCTTTGATGCAGACCCAGTGTGTGAATCCTCTCTGCTGCGTCAGGTAAACCTTCCTGCAGCTCCTCTGCAGTCACATGAGGCCTTTGCTTTGTCTCTCTGCCCAGAAGATGTGCAGTTTTATGTGTCTTGACTTTCACAGTTCTCCTTTACTGCCGTGTCTCTGATATTTCATACAGCGGAACTTAAAATTTGGAAGTGCTTTGGTATCTTTTTAAAGCTTCCTTCTGCTTTCCAGGCTAATAATTAGTTTCATTTTCAGATCCTCAGTCGGTTGCTAAGAGAAGACTGTTGGGTATGAACACAAGCGAGGGCACAGAGTTGGTTTGGACACTGAGGGGACACATTAAGCAGGCGTCTGGTCGTCCTACACCAGGAACTGTTGAGCTTCACACACAATTTCTTGCATTTCAGTGAACTTTCTTAGCCAATTAGTACCTTTTCTGCAACAATTAATGGAGAATTTTCTTTAAAAGAAAGCAAAATGTAGGCACAAGTTATTAAAAATAAAAAGCATTTTCTAGTTTTATGTTTAAATTGGGGGGAAAGTGGCTTCATTAAGTGCACGACACTTCAAATTCCAGCTGGAACAACTTCATATTTATGAGTAATCAACTTAGAAACTTGTGTTCATGCAGCCAGTCATTCATTTAAAAAGCCAAGTTCCCAACTCAGTCTAGTTTGTTGGTAGAACATGATTATAAGTTATGAAAGTGAAAATGTTGAACTGCATGTTGCTTTATTTATTTTACTTTTTTTTTAGCCCAAACATCTTTGACAGAAAAATCTGGAGAAAAATCTAGTTCATGAGCACCAGGTTTATTGGGTAGAAATTCAATTCAAATAACTTTATTTAACCCCCCATAGGGGCAATTCAAAAGAGTATTTAATACAAAGACATAAAAAAACAGTAAACCACATCATAAATATCACATTATAGTACATGGGATGGGTTTTGGAGAAAGGACATGTAAGGGAAAAAAAAAAACTGCTAACTGCATTTATATACAGTCGTCCTCAAATGTATTCATAGCCTTCCATTAAAGAAAAGGCAAAACTCACAATAGTCACTGAAATAACTAGACACTGAAGAAAGTAATAATAAATAAAAATTTTCTAAATTATTATTTAGTGAAATATTGATTTTGAATTGTGGTTGAAGAGAATAATTAAAAAAAAAAAAAAGAACTGTCCTGGACAAATTAGAGCACTTTGCTGATGAGCAGTGGGGTTTTTTTTATTTAATTATTATTTTTTTTAACATTTCTGTTAAACCACAATTCAAAAGCAACGTCATGATTTTCCCCAAAATTTTTATTTATTATTACTTTTGTCAATTTCAACTTATTCCAGCTGTTTTGTTTTTTTTGTTCCTTCTTTAGTGGGAGGCTATGAATACATCTGACTGTCCATATAGTGAATATGTAAGTTTGGCACTCAGCTGATTATTTTTTAAGTTAAACCTGACTACTTCAGCCACTCTAAGGTCCACTACTACAACAATAACAGAAGTTATATTTGGGAGGGCTGACCTATTAATAATTCACCCCCAGCAGCTTCCCTTAAGGACTTTACCACCAGCACAAGTTGACATAATGATAGTCTGCTGTTGCACAACAGTCCACTCATAGTGCGTCCCAGAGGAGCTCCGCTGAGGGACACATGAGGCTGCTGCCGCCGCCCGGAGAGCCACGATCCCGCAGGAAACGCTGGAATATCAGCAGAGAGCAGCGGAGGAGGGAGGCCGGGGGCAGGAGGGCTGAGGACGGCCGAGGACGGAGGAGTCAGCTGAGGAGAAAGTTCACGGTTTGGCTGCCAGACGCGCTCTCGTGCTGAATGAAAGCAGCAGCATGGCGAGCAAAGGACGGAGCCCGCTGCAGGACTCCTCGGAGTCGGACACCGATCCGGAGGGGGAGCCGTGCCGGGCCGCTCCGTCCTGCGCCCCTCCGCCCCGCAGCCAGGTCATCCACAGCGGACACTTCATGGTGTCCTCCCCGCACAGCGACTCGGCGCCGCGCAGGAGGAAGAGCGGCGGCTCGCTGAGATACGACTTCGACACGGTGAACCGGACGTGGTGCCAGACGTACCGGTACGGGCCGCTCAGCTCCGGCAGCCTGAGCATAGACCCCACTCTGACCCGCCTGTTCGAGTGCATGTCGCTGGCCTACAGGTGGGTGCTGCTGTGCGCGCTGCAGCTCGTTCATGCCACCCACAGTGTCCAGCTGTGGTTTCAGTTACAGATGACATGCATTTAAACCAGAATGATGCACTTTGAAGTTAAACAAAAGTTTTAAAAGTACATCTCACGGGATGACTTTGCTCCTCCTTACTACACATGTTGATCCTGCTTAAAGAATTGTGCGCTAGATGATCGGTGTGGCAGCAGATTTCCCTTTCAGCTCCCATGATTGGGCTTGTGTCAGTGTGTTTGGTCAGTCTGTTGCACAACCGCCTGGAGAGTCTTCACTAAAAAACTGGACTTTGATTCTAGTTGGCAGGACTGGAAAGATTACAGTGTAACTGAGGGAAAGGAGAGCAAGTCCTCAGATGATGCCCCAGACATGTTTTCAAAGCCAGCCTCTTGTTTATTAGGAGTTATTAGATCCAGCTATTGCCAAGAGGGGAAGATATTACACCAAGAGCTGCACTTTGAATCATTCCCTGCCACGTCAGGGTTACTAAATTTGAGCAAGTTTGTCTCCTTTATTTTAAGGTTTCTGATTAAAATGATGAGAGACGTGTGCTTGAGGGAAATATAAGCTGTTTATAAGCTTTGTCATCAACCTTTGGCCCAAATATGACGCTGCTGTGGGCCAATTTAGTTTTTTTATAGGGATGGTTGCTGGTAAAACCAACCACACATCATGTTATTTATTCATCTAAGTGCTCTGCATGTGATGTATTATGTGCAGGGTGTTTGTCATTAACCAAACTGGTGTTAATTGATCCTTCCCCCTAATGTTTTCCTTCCTCTAATTTGCTGTCTCTGCTGTTTGGGAGCGAGTCACATGCAGCCGTGTCACTCCCTTAAAAGCATGTCGAAAATGATTCTCCCGGCTTCCTAGCAACTCCCCGAGCACTTCGCATTAGGAGCCGTCTTCTCAGCACTCAGCAGGCAGAGGGATGCTGGAAAAAAAAAAAAGAGCAAACAGCCTGGCGGTGTAGCAGGGGGGGACCAGGCTGATCTATTAGTCAAAATCAGGACAGGTTTCAGCCGGGGTGAGGCAGGGATGGAAACTACTCATTTTTACCTCATTGTTCTTCTAAAGAGTCCTTTCTGCAGGTCCTCCATAGTCCACAAAGAGTATAAGACTTTGATCCAGGGCTGGAAATAGAAGAATATTGTGATATGAGACACACATTTTAGTGGAAATATTCTTTTTTCACGTTTCTTTTCCACTGAACAAATGATGCGGTGTGAACCAAACCTTCCCTCATGTTCTGAGCATATGATTTATAGGCCAGTGCATCTGGTTTCTCATTAAAAAAAAGGCAGCTCCTGAGATTTGGATGTTGCCGTTTTTGTAATTGTTCAACCCTACTTTGCCCCCTTAACAAGCATTTTCTGTCTTTTCTTGCAGCGGTAGGATAGTGTCTCCCAAATGGAAATCTTTTAAGGGTCTGCGGTTGCTGTGGAGGGATAAGATCCGCCTGAATAATGCGATCTGGAGAGCTTGGTTCATTCAGTGTGAGTGCAGCGCTCTTCACCTCCTCTCACTGCTGCTGCTGCTGCTGATGTCTGTGTTCATTAATTTCTTAGTTGTTTGGTGTGTAAAATATATCAGAAAAAAGGGTGAAAAAAGCCCAAGATGACATCCTCACAGTCCAAAGATATTCAGTTTACTGTCGCAGAAGAAACAAAACAGAAAAAAATATTTAAATTTAGGTTTGCTGCTGATATCAAATAATAAAACTACTTGATAACTGATTTAACGGTTGGTAACTAAACTGTAGCTCCACATCATCTTTTACCTGCGAGTGGCCGAACACAAACAAGCAGCTGAAAGAATCCACGTATCCCTCCTGCATGCATTAAAGCAGCAGGAAGATGTACACAGCAGCTGCAAATGTGCTGATTCTGTTGCTCTCGTGCTCAGATGTGGAGAAGAGGAAGAACCCGGTGTGCGGCTTTGTGTCTCCGCTGGAAGGCTCAGAGGCAGATGCACATCGAAAGCCTGAAGTGAGTGACTTAATGAAGTGCAGGCTGGTGTATCGCTCACCTGAAAACAGTCCCGTTTGATTTATTTCGGATTGCGTGCTGATGAAGCTGGATCTGTGTGTGAGTTCCTCTGCGCTGAAAGTCCTAAACTTGATGTTTGCTCTGATGTCTTGTCAACAGGCGATTATACTGGAGGGCAGCTACTGGAAGCGGAGGATCGAGGTGGTGATCAAGGAGTATCACAAGTGGAGGATTTACTATAAGAAGAGGGTGGGCACTTGTCTTTTACATGCTATTTATTCTGTGTCTGTCTGAAAAAGCTCAGTAACTGTTGAATTCATAGCTCATTCAGACATTCAGTGTCCCCAGAGGATGAACTTTGGTGATGTAGCGCCGCCACCATGAGGGTGATATGTGTGGTTTT
>NW_007578182.1:21139-22205 GCF_000690725.1 Stegastes partitus
TTGATGACACCACCAGTCATAAATGGAATTCAGGGTTTGACCAGAGCTGAAGTTTAGTGTTTGTAGGAGTCTTTCCTGTCAGCATCAAGCAGCACCACTACCTTATAAACGATCCCAACATGGTAACAGGATCAATCAAGCTCTAACAGCAGGTCACATGGTGCGTTTGTCTTCACCTCAGACAGGTGAGCTGTCACACAGAGTAACACTTTAAATCATTTGCTACGTAGCGGCCGTCCTCAGCTTGACTCCTGAGCTCCGTCACAGCTGTCAGGATCGCGTCGCTGTGTGATTTGCATCACTTATGTTTGCTCCAGATGTGAATGTGATAATGACCACCACGGGGACCCTGATCCTCACTTTGGTAACCATTGATCTCATGGACAGATTGCTATAAAAATGTGGTGCACACAGTACATTCATGTTTCCCGTTGGGTGACTTTTGGTGAATTCCAACACCATGTTTCTGCAGCGGCTCTACTTTGTGTTTAATTAGTGTAGGTGCACGATATATCGGCGACCACATCGGTATCGGCCGATATTAGTGTTTTTATCGGTATCGGTCCAATGAACAAATGGAGCCGATGTGAGAAACCGATGATTGTCTAACATCAATGGTTCACAGATGTTTTTACTTAAATTTTCCTGGACTTGAACGTTATACATGTTAAAATATGTTTAAATATGTTTTACTTTAGTTAATGAAGACGACTATGTGGTCTAATTTGGGCTTCTTTTTAATAGTTTTCTCACAGTGCTTACGTATACTCATTTTTTAGTGTGAACAAAAACTGAATATTGACATTGGTTATATCGGTTATCGGTAATATCGGTTATCGGTGATACCAGAAATCTTAATATCGGTATCGGCCATAAACGTCAATATCGTGCATCGCTACTAATTAGTAAATGTTACTGTGCTAAAAGGTGAAACAGAGCAGAATGCAGTAGACGTGTAGGATATCGACTCCAAATCAAACCGCTCACTGTTTCTCTTATTTTCTTTTGCAGCTTCAGAAAAAGAAGGATGATATTCTATCAATGCTGCAAGAGGTAAGTCAAGTCC
>NW_007578182.1:22269-47179 GCF_000690725.1 Stegastes partitus
GAAATCTAACAGGGCAGGTTGATGACACCACCAGTCATAAATGGAATTCAGGGTTTGACCAGAGCTGAAGTTTAGTGTTTGTAGGAGTCTTTCCTCTGTAGCATCAAGCAGCACCACTACCTTCATCACTGACTAATGATTATAAACAATCCCAACATGGTAACAGGATCAATCGAGCTCTAACAGCAGGTCACATGGTGTGTTTGTCTTCACCTCAGACAGGTGAGCTGTCACACAGAGTCACACTTTAAATCATTTGCTACGTAGCGGCCGTCCTCAGCTTGACTCCTGAGCTCCATCACAGCTGTCAGGATCGTGTCGCTGTGTGATTTGCATCACTGATGTTTGCTCCAGATGTGAATGTGATAATGACCACCACGGGGACCCTGATCCTCACTTTGGTAACCATTGATCTAATGGACAGATTGCACACAGTATATTCATGTTTCCCATTGGAAAGCGGCTCTACTTTGTGTTTAATTAGTGTAGGTGCACGATATATCGGCGACCACATCGGTATCGGCCGATATTTGTGTTTTTTCTGATATATCGGTATCGGTCTAATGAACAAATGTAGCCGATGTCAGAAACCGATGATTGTCTAACATTAGCGCTTTTTTTACTAAAATTTTCCTGGACTTGAACGCTATACATGTTAAAATATGTTTAAATATGTTTTACTTTAGTTAATAAAGAAGACTATGTGGTCTAATTTGGGCTTCTTTTGAATAGTTTCTCACAGTGCTTACTTCTACTCATCTTTCAGCGTGAACAAAAACTGAATATCGGCATCGCTAATATCGGTTATCGCCGATACCAGAAATCTTAATATCGGTATCGGCCATAAATGTTAATATCGTGCATCACTACTAATTAGTAAATGTTGCTGTGCTAAAGGTGAAACAGAGCTGAATGCAGTAGATGTGTGGGCTGTCGACTCCAAATCAAGCCGCTCACTGTTTCTCTTATTTTCTTTTGCAGCTTCAGAAAAAGAAGGATGATATTCTATCAATGCTGCAAGAGGTAAGTCAAGTCCGGATTTACTCCGATTAGAATGTGTCTCTCTGTTAGTCGTGGAAACACATTAAGGTAAACAAATAAAGAGTTCATTTACAAAAACAGATAACTCCATCCACACAAACCTTCAGAAAAGCCGCTTTTCCGTCTACCTGATGACCAAACTGAAGTTATCTCTGTTTTTGTCATTTCTGCTGAGTCAGATCCACTCAGCTTCAGTTTGATTGATATTATCTCAAGCAAACAACAACAACAACAAACGTTTCTGAAAATCTACAAATATAGAGTTATCTGTTTTTGTAAATGAACTCTTCTAATATTGATTGGGACCTTTAGGGTCTGAACTGAGCCCAGCCTACATGGTGTGTGTTGGTGACCTGCAAACGTTGTTTACTTCTGAATGCTGGAGTCAACATATGATCATTAAAAAAATTCCCAGAAATGGGCGACAGCTTGCGCCGTGCATCACAGCTTGACATTTGTAGACAACTGACGCACATTGATTGTCAGCAGCGACAATACCTCCGACACCCCTTCACGTTTTTTTTTATTATCTCCATACAAGTGAAATGGCTGCAAAATTTAATGTCATTTAATCAAATCTGACCTACTTCGAGCAGCGCTTTGTAAAAAGCCGAGCAGCAGAGAGACACCGGGTCTGAGAGTGACGCCAGGGGCGACAGAAACAAAAGGCTTAGAGGTAAAGAGGAGAGGGGGCGGCGAGAGGGAGGGACCCTGGGGAAGCACCTCATTCATGGTAGTACTCGCAGAGAGTGACGCAGCAGACGGCGAGATGAGCCCCGCTTTATGTTTGTTTACCTTCCGTACTGACAACCATCACTGGATTACTCTGGATCGGTCAGCGATGGAAGAAGTATTTAAATGATTAAGTAAAAGTACCGTTACACCAAAGTAAAAAAAAAAAAAAACCTGATTAAATTAAAGTTCATAAATACTAGCATCAAAATGAAGTCAGCCCCTGAACACCAAAACCCACCAGCGTGTTTAAAAATCATGTTGTCTGTGAAGAAATTTCACCATTTAGCAGAGCGAGAATCTGTAAAAACAGAAGGAGTTACTGGATTTTTAAGTTTCTGATGTCTGTCAGTCCACATTGTGGCTGTTCATCAGGAAAATTAATCAAATCTAAGCAAAAATCATGATATCCCATCAAAAACACTTTGCTGTATGTCACTTTTTTTGTATTTAAATAACAATTTGCTTTAATCAGACTCTGTAAACAGTGAAAAATTCTGTGCCTTTAGTGACCCAGAGTCTGGGACGTCTCAGCTGAACTGCATAGAGACAAATTAAACATATCAGTAAAAAAATATCTGTTCAGTATGTAGGACCGCCACTTATTTCAGTGTTTTAACATCTCTGGACACTTACTAGTAAATGTTGATTACAGGCTTCAGTTTTTGTAAAATAAGTTTTCAAAGAAATCCACGTTAATGTTTTCATGCGTTCATATCATGCATTGGACCTGCATCATGCTGCACAGAGGACATTACTGGCTTCTCTTTACTTCTAACCACGATGGTTGTGCTGTGTCCATAGAGGTGCAGGACTTTATGTTGCAGTGAAAATGAGTCCACGTTAAGTAAAACGTCCAGAAACTGTTTGAGGTTCTGAGGACTCAATCATTAAAGTAAAGGTCCATGTTTGGTGTGTACGGATGTATTCTTATATCAGCCATCATTATGTTACTAATAGTGAAGCATCAGTGTGTGAGCAGCATGTTGCTGTTGTAGCTGCTGCAGATGGAGCTTGATCAGCTAGTAGAAGTCCTGCCATATAACTGCTATACACAGAGACAACTGGTACATCTGAGCGCTCAGCACGTGTTTATATGTAAAAGATTTGATGCTCAAATTTGTTTTCTGTGTTGAACTTTTGATGATATATTGGAACATTTATTGGAATTAAACCATGTTAAAAGCTGAATTTGACTGAGCTGCTAAAAGCTCGTTGAGTCCGACTACATGTCGCTTTTTAACAGAAAGCAAACTACCGGTTTAATCTTTAACAATGTCTTGTGTTTTTAAAGCATGTTTTGTTATCTATTGTGTAAAATCTTCATCTTAAAAGTAACTAAAGCTGTCAGATAAACGTAGTGGAGTGAAGGCCTGAAGTAGTATAAAGAGGAAATACTTAAGTAACGTACATGTACCTTATAATTGTACTTAAGTACTAAACTTTGTCACGTGTCATCACTGAATACTGAAGAAATCTTGGGGAATCTCAGACAAGTTGTGAAGCATTTCAGTTCTTGTTATTATAAGACTAATCAAGATCATGAATGGAAGAGCACGTCAGGATCTTATATTTACGGATAATTCATTGCATTCAAAGTGTAAACATGAAGGCGAAAGAATGAAGCTCAGTTTGCAGAACACAGTGTAGCTCAGGGTGTGAACTGGGACAGGAATGGGAACACCTCAGAACCTGTAGTTCAGTTGTCAGTCCATCCAGTAGCATACAGCAAAAATGAACTGTTAATAGTTAATTCAGGGGAAAATGTAAAACATGTTGTTGCTCATGGCAACGTTATACTCTGCAAAGGTTTACGTCTGTTCACTCGAAGTGGCAGACTTTTTTAGAACATATTTTTAAATTCCTTTGACGATCAAGTTTCTGTGTATTCCATGTAATCAGACTGAGCTATCCCACTTTTGTCCCTCTGACCTTTGTTATCATCAGCCCGCTATTTTTAGTCCATCTTGGATTTAATGTCATTGGAAGGCCTCATTTAACTGAGGTCAGGATTGAGGACACTCCAATAATAATACTGTATGTGACCTTGTGTCTGTTGATCATTTTACGGCTCTTCAAAAAGCACATATCAGCACATAGCTGACAGGTCAAAGATCACTAAACCAGGTTTTTATACTCTGTGTTCACAAAGTGTTATCTGGCCTTTCTCGAAGCCGATTACATCCAGTACCAGGTGAGACACTTTGGCAAAGGGTTGTTTCTGTAGTATTAGTGTTTGTGTCGTATACTTTATGACTGTTTTCTGCTCTCACAGCTCCAGTCTGGAATTTAATTGCCTATATAATTTTATCCGCAGCCACAAACTCATAAAATGTGATACGTGCAGATAAAGCAGCTTAACAATCACCATGCATCATCTTTCAATAGGTCAAATCTGTTATAGACTCGAGTTACACAAGAGACAGTCAGTCTTTATACTAAAACTTCAGTCAGTTTGAGAGCAAACTAAAAGTCCTGCGAGGTAGAAAAATCCAAGTCCTAAACAGCAACAGAGAAAAAGGACTGCACAACATATGGAGTCTGCACTTTGACAATGACAAACTATTGATTTAAGCCACTCAAACGGTTTGACCAAAGTCTGTCTGCTGCTCTGACGGCTGGTCAGTCTGCCAGCGTGGTCCAGACGGAAATATCTGAGGAAGGAACGGATGCCATGAAACTTTGTACAGCTGCGTCCCCAGACAATAGATCCGTCTAACAATCTCTTGACTTTTAATCAAATACTAACAAGATGTTGACACGTGTTGTTCAACCTTACCCTGGTGGGCTGCCGTGAGGTTTTCTACGCCTCCCTAGAGGTTAAATTCTGCTGACTAGAGCTTTCTACTGAGTGTTCCTCTGAGGAAGGGTCATGTCAAAGTTTAACCCAGACTGTTAGGTGTATCTTGGTGCAGATGTTCATGGTCCCCCTGTGGATGAATCTTAAAGACTGCAGTGATTCCTTGAATCTTCATCTCTCACTGCAATGAGGATAACATTTGGTGGATTTGTGCGATTTTAATTTTTGACACATTGCTCTGCAACATGCTACAATTAGCATCAGCATCATAACTGTCTCCTGGTTAGCATGCTAATGTTAGCATTAGAGCCTGGTTGATGTGTGACCGTTTTTAATGCAGAAAAAGATGCTCGGGATAATTCAGAAATGTTTCATCACTACGTGGATCCAGAAGTGCAACTCATTTTTAATTTTTATTTTCAATATTCTCAGTACTGTCTGCAGCACATGTAGCAGAGTTGGTATCACGGTTGAGTAGACAGTGGTAAGGAGTCAAGTGGTGACACTTCTGGAAAATTAATGAACACTTACCCCATCATTTTCCATCCATCCATTATCTCTATACCTTAATCCTCACTAGGGTCATGGGGGGCTGGAGTCTATCCCAGCTGACTCAGGGCGAAGGCAGGTTCACCTGGACAGGTAACCAGTCTATCACAGGGCTACACTTAGAGACAGACAACCAAGTACCCCATCATTTTTTACATTTTAAATGTAACTCTAACACATATATAAATATTGGCTTATATTTTAATATACTTTTTTTTTTTTACTGCCTACAATAGGTTTCAGCATTTCAGCAAAGATCTAATATCAATCAGACTGTAGTTCAGTTCAAAACACCACAGTGTAGCCTCACAGAGCAGCCATGAGCCAATATCTACACCTGTGATATGTGCAAGTCGTCAGAACCCTAATTGTGATTATTTCCAATACCTGCTTCAGTGTCCGTTCAAACTGTAAGCCTGTGGAAGTTCATTTCTTGCTTTCTGCTTGCTGTCATATCAATACAAACCTCATCGAGCCTCACTCTCGCTGTATTTGTGTCCTCTAAATAATCTTTTTTTGTTTTATTTACTCCCATCTAATATCTGCTCGTTGCTCATTTCACATGGATTTAATGCCACGTTCTGCAGAAAACCCCTGACAAAGTATAAAGAGGGAGAAATTCGGAGGCGCTCACATGCAGTTTTTTCTCTCACCTACGCAACAGCGGTTTGCGTTGGCAGGAACTTCAGGTCTGTTTGTTCGCACATGCAAGCAAACAGAATTAGGTCAGGGACAAAAGGCTGCCACTGTTATTGAAATTGTGAGACATCAAAATAAAGACATGAACAAAGCCCACGTTGATGACCTGTAAGGGGCGAGTGTATTTGAACAATATGTCAAGACTGAACAGTTTCCGGCTCAATCTGGGCTTCTCTATAAATGTGGCCTCCGATTTACAAGTCGGGGGTAAAAGACGAAGGAGGAGATCAGGGTGAAGCGAAGCATCCCGACCAGAGGGACAAGGCCAGGTCTGGAGATTCAGTTTCTGTGAGTTTTTTTTTTTTTTTTAACTGGGTTTCAAGAAGAGAAAAATGTTGCTGTGACTAGTTTCTGGCTGACTGGATGCGATGATGGAGAAGATGCAGCTGCTGTATGTGTGTCATTTACATAATAGCTTTTCTTGCTGTTTTGATTTTTGCATTTTAGTGAGTTGGGTTTGTTTTTTTAAGGATAACCAGATCTGCTAATTTTCCACAAAACTAACAAATTACAGTCTTTTTTTTTTTTTTTTTTTTTTTTTTTATGGCAACGAATGTTTGAGCAAATGAGGAGAACCAAATGCCATCAATGCTTCATTTTGCGTCGAGGCCTGTTCAGTCCTGTCTGTAGGGAGCCCTCTAATGGAAAGATGGAGGATTGACTTCCCAGATCATGTTTTTGATTCCTGGCTGATGTGCTCCAGGGTCAGATCTGCCAGGCCAAGCTGGACAAGAGGTCCAATCAGATCTACCAGGAGCCCGAAGCTGCCCCGGTGGAGGCCCACATGTTTGACCTGGACTGCCTCCTGTCCGACATCTCCGACACCCTGTTCACCATGACGCAGAAGCCGTGCGCCTGGACGAGTGACCGGCACAACAGTGAGTGATTCCCGCCGTGAAGTTTAGAAAATGACAGTCAGCTGTGAGTTTTGGCTCAAATTTAGCATCAAATGACTGTTTAAACACAACATGCTGCACGACTAGATTACAATAATTCTGTTTGATTGTTCATCATTCAGCTGACAATAACATCCTGGGTCTGCTTCATTTTCTTTTTTTAAATCAGTTCAATCAGTTGTTAAAGCAGTTGTTGCTGATGTGAAGTTAGTGTCTCACTACAAATGAGGACAGCGTTTCACATGAGATTGACTTTTTCTCTCCAACTTTCAATAAGTTATTTAGTTGTGAGTATTTTAAGGAAAAGCAAGGACATTATGGGAAATTGTACTGATTCTTGCTGAGAGCTAGATGAGAGGTTTGATCACGTGTCTGTCTGTGTTTGATGTGTAGCTCAGCTTAACATAAAAACTGAAAACAGAGGCGTCTGATTTCTATCTAAAAGTTTAAAAAGCTGTTTAATAGCACCTCTAAAGTCGAAAAGCTAAAATATTGGTTCCCAGAGAGTAGCAGATGCCAGTCGGATCAAAAGGGGAAAATTAAAAAAGCAAAAAGGACGAGAGTGTGTTACTTTGTCTGAAGAACTTTTAGTGTCAATACCTGCTGAATTTCAGGAAAAGCTCCAAAGGGTTTACTTCCAGAAGCTGTGAAAGAGTCGGTAAAAACCACCGCCCGCAGGACTTTATTGGAGAACTGGTGCTCTGGTCAAAATGCATCATTTTGCTCCAGGACATGTGGTTTTGAACTGATTCTGTTCTGAACTGTTTGAAAAGCCCAACAGTGACCACACAGCTCCAAGAAGGTGTCACCGCACCAGAACAGCACATATTCTGCACGTAACTGCCCGTGACGTCCCAAATTATCAGTTATATTATGCAGAACTTAAAGCCGTAACAACCAGATGAGGTGTATAAAAATTCACACCCTGTACAGCTGTGATGGGAAAAACTAGCGATAAAGACCAAAACCATTTTCTGAACCAGCTGTTGGACATTTCAACATGAGCGTGGACATTTAACGAAACAATCTAGAGATTATAGCAGACATCGAGTGGAAATTCAAAGAACTTGGCTTCAGTTTCCAGTGCTGGAGGTCGCCGATTGATGTGGAATAAACAAGATATAACATGTTCATTAATAACCTCTAGAGGTGATTCATTCTGTTTGCTAAGCTAAGCTAGCAGCTGCCACATGTTGGAAGATATAAAAGCTGTATTAACGTCTAACTATTGGCAAGAGAAAAAATTCAAAGTCAGAAAACAAAAAAATGTAATATCGAATAAAAATACTTTTGATTTTCTGGGTCATCGCCACATTTCTGTCACTTGGTGCTGCTGGTGGTCTCGTGTATCAGCAATGGAACCAGTGGAACCCACTGAACAAATAAGGAAATTCATCATGAGAAGATAGAAGACCTTCCTAAAACACACATAATAACACAGCATCTCTCTTATTTCTAATATTATGTTCTCTTCCTCCTCAGCGTACACCAGCAACGCTGATATTATTCAGCCTGGACTGACTCCGCTGCAGCCCAACCTGGACGATTTCATGGACATACCAGGTACTCCATACCTGTCTGTCTGTCTGTCTGTCTGTCTGTCTGCCAGCCAATGAGATCTTCGCATGTTGTCAAGGACTGTCAGCAGATATTCATTAAACTACTTGTAAATTATTCAATGACACTAAACTTTTGATGACAGCTTGAAAACTTGTGGACTCAAAGATGTGATGAGAGCTACCACAGTTGTCATGCCGTGAATAGAGAAACAGTTTCTCTATTCTAGGTACTTATCCTGCTTTTGTAAAAAAAAAAAAAAAAAGTGCTCAAACCTGAATTCACTCGGTGCAGACTTTGCTTAGGATTCATTTTTTTTTTGCCTGTGTTCGTCACATAAGTCAGTTCTTGTGGGACCGGACACTCCCCCGTTGATGTGCAGTGTCTGCAGTGTATAATCTGGACCTCAGAGGTCACAGAGTGGTCAAAGGCAGGGCTGAGCTGTGAGCAGGAGAATGAGGAAGTGGGAGAGGATGCATTTATCCGCTATTACTGGTTTTGGCACCACCTGTTTTCCAAATGTATAAAATAAACAGAGCGATGGTGAGCTCTGGAGGAAATGCAGATTAGAAGAAAGTTGTTGTTTTAACATGATGCTGATTCTTGTCGTTAATTATGATCATTAATTAAGGCAGCTGTAGTCAATATTTCTATAACAGTGAATCCGATATGAAAGGCGTTGCTTGTTGTGACAAACCCACAGAGACGCTTCCTCCACATCTGCACTTCCTTCATTATGCTCCACTGCTGATGAGGTCATGAGGATGTGTAGCTGCTTCTAGTCCACTTGGAGTCTGCTGACAGGACTCCGTTGTACACATGTAGATCCGCCTCTACGTACTCTATTGTTGTTTTGGGCTGCACGGGACACGCAGCAGATCCTTGAAGGCCTTGTAGACACAGACAGCTGCTGACACCCCAGACATGTAGCTGCTGTTGTTAAACTACTTTCTCGCCGTAGATTGGCATGTACATATTTTGCGTATGCACAACACGGCCTTGTAGTGTAGCTGCAATGAAGACGTGTATTTCAGGCTGCGTGCAGACATCAACAGAGGGGTCCACGTGGACTCCGGGGGGTTTGTGCACATGGCAACATTTTAGTCATGTGGACCCTGATGTACTCATAGATGTATACCACTGGTTTAACACTGGATGTAGGTCTGCAGCCAATTTCATCTCAGCGTTTGCTTTTTGAGGCGCTTCCTGGTCAGCCAAGAGACCAAAACCAGAGATGGAGAGACAAGAATATGTGACTAATATTCACCTGTTTCAGTGTTGCTCTGTACCTGTTGTTAATGTGAGAATATGCAACTTTTAGCAAACTCAAAAACTTTACAAAATCATTTAACACCTTGCATCTGCAGCCTCAAGTAGCAAAAAACAAACTTAGTTAAAGCTAAATGTCTTCGTAAACTATGATATAATGTTTCACACACTCAGTTTAAAGATCAAATGTGAGGAAGTTTCCGTTTCTGATCGGTGACTCCTGAGTCCTTTTACAAGTTAATGTTTATTGATACGTCCCTGAGGGCGTGACGGGCCAGAAAAAGTTTTATGCCTCCACTGGCCTCTTGAGAGCCAACAGCGTTTGATAGCAAACCGCTTTCTTGCACTAAGAGAGCAGAAGAGCTTCAGGCAGAAGAGGGGAAGCATACTGGAGTTCAGTTCCTTGCTCAGGGGCACAATGACTGTGGTTTTTTGGCCTTTGTGTTACTTTCAGTGGAGCAATCCAGCAGCCCCGTGGCTACAAGTCAGCCGTTGTAATCGACAGGCAACCTGCTGCCCACTTCTGTAATGTGTGTGTGTGTGTGTGTGTGTGTGTGTGTGTGTGTGTGTGCCAGTGTTTGTTCTCGCTGCACTGGCAGGGTCCTGAGGGATCAGCTGTCTGCCTCGCTTTTGGTCACAAGGTCCAGAGAGCTAAAGAGTGTCTGTCGGAGCGGCACAGCCATGAGATTAATTCATGCACAGCCGTCTCTTAAATGGAAATACAGCGTGTCGTGCCAGAAGTTTCCTCTTGCTGAGATGAAAACACAAACATTCTGGTATGTATTTGCAGCCGGAGCTATCGCGCCTGCAATTCTGAACGCCGTTCGCGCTAATGGCAGCCAGCTGAAGCAAGTGAGTTAATATTTATCTGCTCAGAAATGTGCGACCTGGCAGATACAAAGCAAACAGCGTTAGTGACCGACACCTGCAGAGGGAGAGAGAGAGCGTCACGCTGTCGGGTGTTGTGTTCTTATTCCCTGTTTGGCTGTTTGTATTTGTGACGCTGAGCCACGAGTGTCATATCAAGCAGCAGACTGACAGGAATGACTCCTGTCATGTGGTGTCACATCGCTCGATCATTTAAATGTCAACTAATTCAAAGCTAAACTTTTCATCTACATCAAAAAGCATCAGTAGCCTCTAGATCAATTATTCAAGAACTTTTCTGTAGCCTTTCATCTCTACTAGCTGTGGATGTTTTATTAAGTCTTTTAAGATGTGCTATAATCACACATCTAATGTGTTTAGTAACTGCCTGGACTCAAACTGCAGTCACTGACCAGATAGTAAACGTTCTTATACGCACTACACCGCAACATTGAAACCACAGCACCTCTTTGGGTGGATCTTTCAGGGTCTGTGGATTGTGGTGTGGGACCTTCATGGATCCTGGGCGCCGCTATGGGGCTGACTCAACACCTTGGGCTCTTGGTCGTGTTCCTCGAGCCTTTTCTGAGCACAGTTTGTGACTGCGTGCATTTTCCTCCTGGGGGAGAACGCTGATGTTGTGGTGCTTGTTTAGGTAGATGGTGTTTGTCAAAATAACATCCACATGAACGACAGGACGCAAGGTTTCCCTGAAGAACATTGGGCTGAAATGAGATGATCGATCTTATTCACTTCATCTGTCGGTGGTTTTAATGTTGTGGCTAATCAATTTATTCTCCATTTTAAGTCCAAGGTGACACTTTCCTTGACCTGCTCAAGTGGTTTTTAAAACATTTTCGCCATAGGTTAATTTCTTTACCAGGTTTTGTCTTGAAAAATAGATTTTTCGTTTAAATGAAGAATAAAATGTGAATTACTTTTTGCAGTATTGTGTGTGGACTGAGAGATCTGTTATACTTTGTGCTGTGAAAAATTGTTGAAATGAAAATGAATGAAATGTAAAATACTTTATTTATCCCAGAAGGGAAATTCAATAAAATAAATATATATATAAATATTTCAAAAAAAATAAAAAATTCAATTGTTCTTGCAATTTATGTCAAAAAGAATTGGAACCTGACTGATAAATTAGCTAATATCAGCTTATTGCAAAAATATTCATATTTGTAAGAAACTGCAGCACAGAAATCCCAAAATTATGTTTGGATTATTCAGAAACATCACACAGCATTACATAGTGTTCCCAGCAGAGAGCACTGTCCCACATGTATGGAGTCACAATGAAAAAACAAATCTGAGGGCTTTGCTTAAATATATTTTTTGTAGCAAATACTATGAGTGGATTTATTAAACTCCCAAATTTCAGTATTGGTATTAGGCTCAGAATGGTAAAGGTCTCCCGGGTGTATCAGTGTTCTTCCTAACAGCCTGTGTGTGGTTTTCTCAGACATCTTCATGAACTACCGGGGCCAGCCCTCTGAGCAGACTGGGTTTACTGACTGTGGTTATTATGAGAGTTCATCCAGCGCGGCGTTCGCTCCGGTTCCCTCCCCGGTGGTGACAGCTCCTCAGCTGCTGATCGACACCCAGCTCGCTCAGGTACTGCTAGCGGCTCCTCCTCACTGCTGCAGGAACTAATATTACTATTGTTGTGAACTGGACTGAATCTTTCTCTTCCAGCCCAATCTGTCGTCCAACAACTTACCCTCCACGTCCAACACCCAGCCGGACCAGACCAGGCCCGGCCAGGATTGCGGCGAATACCACACGTCCCCCATCATATCGGGAGCCATGCCGTACGGACACCAGTCATACCACGACCCACCTGCTCCCATAGCATTCAGCAGCAGCACCGAGCAGCCGGCCCCTGCGAGTGTTCCTTTTCTGTACCCGCTGCCGTGTCACAAATTTGGCTACCACACAACAACCAGCATGACCTCCACTGTCATCACTCACACGGCCTCCACCGTGGGGGCTCAGGGCTCCGTGCACCAGACTCATGGCTACCCTCATGCGGGGGACACGTACTCCCAGACTCCCTGCCACCCTCTCAGTTACTCAGCTGCCGTGTCTGACCTGGTCCACGCCGCTCTGCCCTCTGTCACCACAACCCACTGCTTCTCGGTCCCGGAGCAGGTGGCAGTTACAGGGGTCAGAGGGAAGCACAAGCAAAAGACAGGAGGAGCGAGGGCAATTGGTCCCTGCGCGGTGCCGACCAGCCCTCCGTCTACTGCCTCCACGGCCACTAGCTGCCTGGCCAAGCTGCTCTCCTCCAGCGCCCATGAGCGTGAGTCAGCTCTGACACGTCCTCTATCTCCTGCTACAGTTATTCAGAGCAGGATCATGCTTATGTCCCAAAAACTGACTGGATATTGTTTTTTGTCATTTCAGGGAAGCCAGCGTTGGGATTTGATTCTAATCTAGCGACAGCCAAAGGTCAAAGGTCGTCATCTCCAAGCTCCTCGGTAAGCTTGTCCTGAAGTATCACGAGGGGCAATAACTGGTTCGGCTCAACAATTATAAAGGAATAGCTTAGCATTGTCCAAAAATCTGTTATTCACGAGAATGTCATCGTAGGATTGATGCTCTAATGTCTATACGCTAGAAATTAGAATTAGAATTAGAATAAAACCTTATTGATCCCTTCGGTCCAAGACCTCAGGGAAATTGCTAATGAAAATGAATGAAAAAATAATAATAAATAATAATAATAAAAATAAATGAAGCTACAACCAGCAGTTGCTTAGTCTAGCTTAGCATAAAAAATAAAAAATAAAAGGGGAACAGCCAACAAAATCTGCTTACCACCACCTTTAAGGCGTGTTATATCCTACTTGTTTAATCCACACAGAATCCAACATTTGTTTTTTAAAAATCACATGTTCTAGTATTTATAGAGGTCTCTGTTGATTCTTAGCTGAACACAGTCTCCTTGTGGACTCCAGAAAGTCACTACAATTGTTCAAGAAATGGGTGTTTTTTTTTAATATGAATTAAACTAATTATATAGATTAATTAGTCATAACAGAAGCGAACGGCTGCCACATCAAAACAGGAAAAATGGATCAATTTAACATCATAATTTGAACTTGTACTGTTACGACAGGTCGCTATAACAACATATTAACACATTTTTACGACATACAAACAAATTACATGTAAACAAGGAACTTTTTTGTCATCACTATAAACTATTAATGTTATAACATGAAGCTTTTCTCATTATAATGTGTTAAATTATTGTTATAACACACTTGTTTCACATTATTACGTGATAACTTTGTGTGTGCTGCTATAATGTGAAACCTTTTACTCTTTGTATTTGTTTGGATTAAACTAGTGACTTCTAACATGTTAGTGACCTCTAGAGGTGAGGAGACAGCTGATTCAACCTGTTTCCAGCATTTAAGCTCGATACCCTTTTAGTTTTTTGTTCATATCCACATCACTCCCAACAAGGAAGTAAATAAGCAGATTTCCTAAAAAATGTCTGACTGAGTCACTTCTTTCTCAGGATGAAATTAAGCAGCAGGTTCTAATTTTGGATTTAGTTCATTTATTATGTTGCAGCAGCAGGTTCAGCTTTTTATAATATCACTGCTGCCGCTGTGCTCTGTGATTACTTAATAGGCACTTATTAGAAACACTTCAGCCCCCCTCTCTTAACTAAATCTTGTTTGTGTCTTAGCTTCCCTCCCCGTATCCTTTATCATTTCTGCTGTAATCTAATGCATTAAAGAGGTCAAATCTGTAGAGCTGTTAGATTCTTTGTGCTCCGGTGACCTCTGCTGCTCGTCTAATCTAAATGGAAGTTGTCTAAAGAAACTAATATAAAGTCTCTTTAACAACACAGTACTCATGCATGCCTAATGGAGCTTCTGGTCTCATTAACATCCTCCCAGTGCAAACTGATTCCATTTGTGCTTGAAGACACTTCTAACCACATGTGTTGTTCAGCAGACAGGCAGCGGCTCACATGTCGGCGCTGCCACGTCGCAGCTGCAGTACGGCGCCGGTTGGCCTGCGGGGATCCCAGCGTTGACGCCCCTGCCCTGCCAGAGCGCCAGCCTGGGGCACACCGGGACGCACGGCAGCGCCTCCAGAGGCTCGGCAGTGTCTGCGCTGCTCACCCACGGCTCCACGCACACCGGCACAACCCTGCTCATTCCCAAGACCGAGAAGCTGTCGCCTGTCCAGCTGTACGGCGCAGACAGAAGCAGCTTAACCGGTAGGCCCTCGCTGCTGCAGGGAAACATGTCTCAGTCATTCAGTAAATACACAATATGGCTCGTGGATATTTACATGCTCAGCAACCAACTTTTTGAAGTAAAGGATTCATCCTAAACTTTAGTGTTGCATATATGGAAGTTGAGCAATGTGGTAATAATACACAAGAAGATTAAAATCATTTAACTAACAATATTATCTTTTAAACTATATATTCCATCTGATGAAGCTTTTACAACATGTTCTCCGTTTTGAGTTTCCATAATTATCACACAGCTCATTCAAACCTCTGCATTTTTCAGCAGCAACATTTTGAATTCTGCTTTATGTTCTCATCAAATGAGGTTGAATTGAGCAAAAAGTCAGGTCTGATACAGCTAACACAAGCAACCGGAACTATATTCACATATAACACAACATATATAACTAATGTGATGGATCTCATCCCTGTCCTGCAGAGTTTGGGATGCATATCAGTCATTTAATTTGACGCAAGTGATCTTTTGTGTCTTTGTTTCCTTTAGTCAGTTTCCCAGCACATCCAGGCCAAACATCGCCACCAAACCCTTTAGACAGAACCTCCAACCCTGAGTCCCCACACTCAGGCTACTCAGGACATGGAAAAATAGAATCAAGTAAGGTAGGACAAACGGTCTCATTTAATTGACATATATTTGTGTTTTCATGAATGCTGCAGTTGTTTAGATATAAATATAGCAGAGGAAAGGGATTGCTAGCTCAGTGTGTGCATGTGGGTGTGGAGTGTGCTGTACATACTTCTGAGCTGTACTGTCTGCAGCAAACAGAGACCAGGAGGATAACTCACATCTCGGCAGAGCAGAAGAGGCGTTTCAACATCAAACTGGGATTTGACACTTTACATGACCTTGTGACAACACTGAGCTCCCAGCCAAGCATAAAGGTACAGTGAAAAGCTGTGCAGCTACATTACAGATAGATGTGGTGGAGGGGGAGGGAGGGAGGAAGGGAGGGAGCATCAAAGAGCAGCTGAGCTGCTGCAGAGTTTAAGTGGAGAACTACAGTGTTTGACTTGTAAATCCAACCCAGGAAACATCTCACCATCGGTATTAATGTGGAAAGCAGCCGCAATAATACAGAAAATTAGTGAGTTATTGTGGCGTATGACTGACTTGTAGTAATCCTTCTGTCTCCTGGCACAGATCAGCAAAGCCACCACACTGCAGAAGACTGCCGAGTACATCAGTAAGATGCAGCAGGAGAGAGCACAGCTACACGAGGAGGCTCAGAGACTCAGGGAGGAGATCCAGCTCCTAAACTCAGCCATCAAGTGAGACCTTTAGCTCGACTTCTGCATGTGTGTTTGTATACATGTAGGTGAGCATGTGAGTGTATCAACATGTATGAAAACTGGATGATATTTTGCTTTAACAGTCTATCGATTTTGCCCACCAGTACATGCATTGTTCACTCAGAAGACCAAAACCTCCTTCTTGCCATCCACTGCCGTCTTAACTCAGTGTGTCTCTCCATGCAGTGCGTGCCAGCAGCAGCTACCAGCCACCGGTGTTCCCATCACTCGACAGCGCTTTGACCACATGAGGCAGAAGTTCAGAGAGTACGTCCGAGCCCAGACTCTGCAAAACTGGAAGTTCTGGATCGTATCCTTATGAATCTACCAAAGGTTTCATGGCCACAAACTTTAAAACAAACCTCTAAAAATGTGATAAGAATATAATCAAGTGCTGAGTAAACGTCCCTACTCTAGTCCTGTGTGAGGTTCGCTGGCTGTAGCGTCATCTGGCATCTTCAGACTTTGGAGGAATATCTAGTCACGCTTTGTTTTCTACCCCTTTTTTTCCTTTGAATCCAAATGAACTAATTACATCAAGCATTACGCCAGTCTGGATGGAAACAAAGCAAGATGCTGTTTTTTTTTGTTCAGTTTAGCAAAGAAAATATTCTCTGAACTGCAGCCTTTGGTACAAAACATGCAGACCAGGCCTTTGTGCATATTCATATTTAACAATGTATTTGTTGTTGAGAAAATGAAGCACATTATTTTGGGTGTCTCGGAGTAATCAAGCAGATAAAATGTGTTGCTTAAAAAATTATCATATAAATTTAATCCATAACTCTCCCCATTACTGCTGCCCTTATCTTGCAGGCAGGATGAGATTATATCACGACTTTATCATCTTTGTATGTTGCACAAAAACACCTTGAGGATGTTTCCTCTTCATGAATATTGAAGTGTTTTTTTTTAATGATTCCTGAAGACATAGCAGGTTTATCTCACTACAGATGTTCTAAATTAAAAACATCTAGTTCACCAAGAGGCTCGGTTAGCACCATTGCCTCGCAGCTAGAAGGTCGCCGGTTCGCGTCCTGGTGAGGACACCCGGGATCTTTCTCCATGTTCTCCTCGTGCAGCGTGGGTTCTCTCCAGGTTCTCCAGCTTCCTCCCACAAGGTCCAGAAACATGCTGAGGTTAATTGGTGATTCTAAATTGTCTGTAGGTGTGAATGTGAGTGTGCTTGGTTGTCTGTCTCTAAGTGTAGCCCTGTGATAGACTGCTTACCTGTCCAGGTGAACCTGCCTTCACCCTGAGTCAGCTGGGATAGACTCCAGCCCCCCACGACCCTAGTGAGGATTAAGTGGTGTGTAGATGATGGATGGATGGTTTATTCACCAAGAGTGTCTAGTGGATGTTTTCTGGCCTCTCCATAGACAGTGGCAGTTGTCTCGTTGAGATTTTTGTTGACTAAAACAACCATTACAGAACAACGTTGATGCTTTTTCTTTACGTTTCTTGTTGTGAATAAATCCCACCAAAATAAAAATAGTATTTTCTGATATATGTAGTCCTAGGTGCCAAAGAGCTGCATTCTTGATCCAAACTAATACAACACTGAAGGTGGGCACTGTCTTTTATTTTATTTTGTATCCTGTGGACTGTGCTACTGCTGTAAGTAATCATTGGTGAACAAAAAGTGTATTAATCTGCAGCTTGAAAAACCCTCCAACAAGTTTAGCTTTGACTCTTGTTTGAGTAACTTTTGCTAAAAACTACAGCGCCCAGCTGTTTGTGGAAGTTGCTAAGCCTTTATAAAATGAAACTACATATCTATGACTTGTTTTTAAAGATTAATGTCTGCAGTAGGAACCAATCCAGTGGTTGTCAGATGCAAAGTAAGGAGGTCTGACGGCATTACCAAGTCTGCCTTGTTGGATTCGTTATCTCTGGGGGAAGAGGATGGATGGATGGATGGATGGATGGATGGATGGATGGACGAATGGATGGATGGATGGATGGATGGATGGATTTGCTGACAATAAGATAAGTATAGAATAACACCAACCTTCCAGTTTGAACACATCTTTCCTCAACTCAGTGTCAGTTCAGTATCATCATCGAGCCGCTGTTTGAGTCCTACAATGGGATGGTGTCCACTGCTAGCGTTGAGGACTTGTGTCGGTCCACTCTGTCCTGGCTGGACCAACACTGTTCTCTGCCTGCACTGAGACCCAGTGAGTTGGACACAGATCCCAGCTCGCTATTCACAGCAGCTACCCATATTTCACTTGCTGCCATTGATCCGTATGTTTGTCATTTCCTTCGTGTCCCTTCAGTGGTTCTGAGTTCACTCCGTCTCCTGAGTACCACCACGGCCATCCTGACAGACCCCAGCCTGCTGCCGGAGCAGGCCGCGCTCGCCGTCACGCAGGGCGACCCCGCCGCTGCCCTGGACCACTCCTTACAGCCCGCCTCCCGGCAGTAACATGCACCCCGCGTGACCCTCTGAAGAACAGACTCAGTGGAAACTCATCTCAAGGCACAAGAGAGTACAAGTCAGAGGAATGGTTAAAAAGACTCAGCTCAGAGACTGCTCATAGCGCTTAATCGTATTTCCAATAAAAAAAACTCTCCAACTGCAAAAAGAATGTATTTTACCACACTCAAAAATCATAAGAGCTGCTGTACATGTGATCAATGCTTACAATACATGTATGACATAGAGTACATGTAACATAAACTCATTACTGAGCTCCAAATAATTTTCTTACTACAGTTCAGATGAAAGCAACACTGTCGTTGATCCGTTTTATCCTGTAGACAGTCACAGGACTTGGAGGCCGACTGAGCTGATGCTGTGCCAGATGCAGAGTTCACCCAGTCCTGTCCATCACAGGGTGAAGAGACGACGACCACACGTGTTCACAATCACGACGAATCACCAATTAACCCGCCGTGCCTGTCCTCAGACTGTGGGAGGAAACTGGAGCAAACCCAGCAAATGCAAACTCCACATGAACTTCTGGAGGTTCAAAACTCACAACCTGGACAACAACGCTAACCACTGCACCACTGTGCCGCCCCCTTGTGACTGAGACTGACTTAATTTTATACCTATACATTACTAAAATTATTTGAAGCAACCACATGTATTTTTTCTCAATTTCTTTGACATCTCAAGTGATCCTTCCTGCATATGATAGTATACATTCATCTGTCATTATCTTGTCCTGTATTGGGTCCCACACACCAGTGCCAACATTAGGAAAAGATAAAGTGTCTACTTGGGCGTAAAAAAGGAATATTTAAAATTTAAAAAGTTCTAAAAGTGAAGCTTTCTAACCAAAATGATAAAAAGTAAATTATACTATATAAACTGATCTGCTTATTATTTCAGAAAGTGAAGATATGACTGCTTGAGTTGGAGGTCAGTTGTGCAGTTTTGTTCTAGGTTATAAGAAATTCTTCTGTATCCCGTAATCATATTTTTTTTACTTGCTGCATTGAAACACACAGTGCACTGACATACAGGCCTCTTCACAGCTTGACTTGATATTGTAGGAAAATGTTGCTAACAACACAAACAATGAGGTTCATGCATGAGTAAAAGCAAGACGCTGCATCCATCCATCATCTATACACCACTTAATCCTCACTAGGGTCATGGGGGACTGGAGTCTATCCCAGCTGACTCAGGGTGAAGGCAGGTTCACCTGGACAGGTCACCAGTCTATCACAGGGCTACACTTAGAGACAGACAACCAAGCACACTCACATTCACACCTATGGACAATTTAGGATCACCAATTAACCTCAACATGTTTCTGGACCTTGTGGGGGGAAGCTGGAGAACCCACACTGCACGGGGAGAACATGCAAACTCCACGCAGAAAGATCCAAAGTGTCCTCACTGGCACGTGAACCAGCGACCTTCTAGCTACGAGGTGACGGTGCTAACCACTGCTCCACCCTTACAGCCTAAAGTGAAGATATGACTGCTTAAATTGGATCAGTTGTGCAGTTTTATTCTAGAAAGAAATGTTTCACGTAATTGAATTTCTGTATTTGCTGTATTTAAACACACAGTGCACTGACATATAGGCCTTTCCACTGCTTGACTTGATATTGTAGGACTAACAACCCAAACAATGAGGTTCACACAAGTAAAAACCAAAACCCTGCAAACAATGCAGCCAGATGTAATCCAGCCATCACGAGTTATGTCCACTGCTGATTTTCCCACTGTGATATGTCAAAAGCTCTTCTGTGAAATTAGGCTTGTTGGAGATGTGACAAATTACAAAGTGACCTGGCCCTGCTGAGGATATTGAGGACTCGCCCCTCTAGATGTCTCCCTCCCAGTGCCTTACACTCCCAGCGTCTGCGCGCTGCGGAGCCTCCTCCAGTCCGGCAGGCGGCGCTGTGCCTCACCGCGGCCCGGAGAAGCGCAGTGTGGGGGGTTTTGTTCCCGGAGCTCCTCGGTGCGCTGTCCACTTCAGCACCACAAGCCGAGCGGAGGCAGCAGGGCTAGCTAACGCTGAAGAGGAGGCACCGACACGCAGGGCTCAGCATCAGCACCGCCGCCGTCGAGCCGGAGTCCCACAAACAGAAGATACCGAAGAATCGCGCCGATCATCCGCCAGAGACGCCGACAGCGACGAGGCTCGAGCCCGCGGAAAAGGTAAGAGTTTCCCAAGAAGCTCAAACGGGATCAAGTTGGTGGTTAATAGCGGGCATACCCGGAGAAAAAAAACACGCTCCCCTTCCCTTCCTGGTTCATAAAGAGCGCACGGCCGTGTTTACGTTAGCTTCTGCTCCGTGTTTGCGCCACATCCATCCGTCCTGCGCTGTAGTTTGTTGCGGACAAAGAGGCTCACTTCAGCGGGTACGAGGCTGGGCAGCCGCTCGGTGGCCGCTGTGCAGATGGTGCTGTTTTATAACTCGTCGATATCCGTTGATGCCACCCTGTGACCAGCTGCTGTGTTATGTGTGTGTGTGTTTTAAATGCCCCTCTGTCCGGGCTGCGGGACATTTAATACCTCCGTCACCTTGTTGTTTTTTTTTCTTAGTGAATTAAGGGGCGTATTGTTTATTCAGGTTATTCCACATCGTGTGCATTTGCGGAATTAGCCGACGTGTAAAGGTAGAGATGTACCACACAGCAGGATGTGTGTTGATCCGCACAGCTTTGTCTTAGTTAGTTGGAGGAAATGGAATTCTCTAAAATGGGGCAAAATTTGAATGGACTTTGGTTGAGAGGGTGTTGTGAGCCGGATGCTGGAGGCTTTCTGTTGGACACTTGGTCAGTGATGTTTGTACAAGTCTGCTGGTTTGTCATTAAACTGAAAAGGGTTCTATTGTGTTACAGTAAATCTAGTTTAAGAATAAATCCTTTAAACTAACTGTACACATCAGACACGTTATGTAGGGTTTTTATTTATAATTATGTCAGTTAACAAGGTTCACTTATTTTATTAACATTAAATTCTCTCCTCTGGCTCATAAATATTTTACACATGTTGCACTCAAAGGTATGCTTGGGGGATTATTTTTCTTTACAGCTTTTGTGTGCATTTTATAGGGAGTAATGGATTTTTTAAAATTTTATTTTATTAAGATAAATGTATAAATATGTAGATCACATTCATAAAATTCAGAGCAACATTTTGTCCTTTCTGCACCCCGCCTCGGTAATGTTAAACCCCACTGTACAATACAGCAGATATTAAATAAAAAACTAAAAGCAAAATCCAATATTTTATTTTTGTATTTATAATTCTGCAGATGGAGATAATAGTACATCATAATATGTGATAAATCCCCACAGTGCTCTGACCTGGCTCTTTATAGATAAAATGTTATACGTAACACCACACTGGAGCTGAAATTATTCGGCATCCATTACTTGATTGAATGAAAAATACATCTGCAGTTATTTAGATAATCTGTGTGTGAGTTTAATAAACAAACAAACAAAAACACCTCTTACTAAATATGAAAACTTGCTGCTTGTTTCTTTGTTAGACCATTTTAAAACTTGTAAAAATAGTTTTTCCCACTTTTTGTCAGACAAAAAAACAGCTTTTTGAAGCCTCCCCCATTGGATTTTGGACATTTTCTGACAATTTCTAACCCAAACACAAGGATAATTGAGAAAATAATCATTAGCTGCAGCCCTAACTGATGACAGAAAACTCCCAATCCATCACGCCGCTGCAAATTACATTACGATAGGCAGCTGTGAGGAAAAAAATTCACAAATCACTCTGCAGTCCATGCCCATATAGCGAATGACTGTTTGGCTGAGCCCCTGTGAACACCCCATGAATCAGTAATCAGCGCTCGGTTCGTGACACGCTGCTCGGCCGAAAAGGAAAAGTCAGCAGGAGCCGCGTGAGTGACAGGACGGAGTCGACGGTGACCTGATACTCAGCTGCATGGGACTCGAGCGCCGCTGTGCTGGCCTGGACAAACTAAAATAGTGAGTGTATCTGTGGAAGCAGTCTTCCATTTTGTCACAGCGCTGCCGTTGGCGAGATAGGCCCAGGTGAGGTAAGAGGCTGATAGAGGGATTAGCTTGTATTAGGATGTGGCTGCTCATAGAGGTGTGAGAGAAATGTCAGTCACTGGCGCTCTATCGTCTCCTGCCGTCTGTCTCTCTGCCTCCTTCTCCACAAAGCATCTGTCTCCTGCCTGCTCTACATTCACATTGTTCCTAGATGAGCAGCGATACCCACCGTCGCCCCCGCCGCCACCACCACCACCACCCCTCTGCAGCATCTCCACGCCGTCCCTCCTTCCTGCATACCTCCCTCCGCTTTCCCCTCCTCTCATCCCTCTGGCAGACACACTGCTCCTCCTCCTGTCCTACTTCCTCTTTCTCCTGCTCTCCTGAAGGGCGAAGCCTCGGGGGTGGGAGGTGGGTGGGGTCAGAGATGGGGACAGATGAGCAGGCGGCAGAGGAAAGGATGGAAAGATTTTTTTTTTTTTATCAGGCTGGAATGTTTCTTGGCATTAGCCAAGCGTCAGAGCACAACAGCCAGACGTTGTCTCACGATGTGGTCTGCAATGTTAGAGCACAGCGGGGGTGTCTCTGCTTATTCAGGAAGCCATGCCAGATAGATTTGGATCCTCAAGAAACATGAAAATCAGCCTGAAACATTTCTTTCAGATTCACCTTGAAACCTCAGCTGACCGGTGCTGGTCTGTGTGGTTTCACTGCAGGTGGTAGCGCTTTATGTTTTATTTAAAAGGCTTGTCAGTCTGTGTTCCTGTCTCAAATTCAAATCCACTTATTTGGAGCTCAGGAGTTTTGCTGCTGCATCTTTCAGGGCGTGGTATCTTTAATTTATTTATTTTTTTACCTGCAGGTGATGATGGGATGAGCAGGTGATTGAGCAGCGGGGAAATTAAACCGCCTTCAACATTTATTACAGGCACATTAGAGACGCTTAAATATTCAAAAGAAGCTTCATTTCGGTAAATGAAATGACCCCGTGTAGGTTTTTAGTTGCTTCCTGCTTTGCCGGTAACAACTTTTTTGACCGTTTTTCTTGTTGTTTAAGCCGCCGTGTGTTCATAAACGATGATTCTGATAATGCCGAGCTGTAGACGATCTCCTACAGATGTGTGAACAAAGCAGATAAGTACGTCTCAGTGGTATCAAATTGAATTCCTGCTATTAACCCGCTTTACTGTAAGTAAGACAATGCACAAATCTAATAAAGCTGCACCGGGCATAAAGTAAGCAGCTGCATAATGTTACACTTAAAACCGATCGGAGGAACACGGAAAATCAGCACATCATATCTGAAACTGCTTCATTTATTTCAATCACTTTCTTAAACTAGATCTGCTCTCTAATACCTCTTCCTATGGAGGACAAAATCCCCATCCCGTGTACGAACTAATTCCAGAATACGAAGCTCTGGCGCTCTCAGTTAGTGGATATTTTCCAAAGTACGGTCCCTCTTTGTGTTTCCCCAGACAGTGTTTCATTGCTGCGCCGCGGTGGAGGGATAATAACCCGCTTGATTTATTTAGCTGCGACTGCTGAAGCCTCAGATCAGCTTCAGATAAACTTTTTTTTTTACACACACAAGAAAGACCGTGCATTAGTGAGTTATGTTCCTCAGATAGGAGGTGCGTTATAAACGGGATCTCATGGTGGCCAGCATAAACCAGAGGATGGATTGTAACAGGCGACATTGGGCAGCTTTCCACGGCAGGATCTCAGGGCGAAGGTGGCGCCAACATTTACAGGAACAGCCTCATATTCGGGCTTTTCTGTCACCAGTGAAGGATCCGACGGCTTCGACCACAGCGTTAGGTTTGAGTGCACCAATATGACACCGAGTTAGTTACAAGCAAATAGAAAAATGGAGGTTTCTGTTAGAAGGGAATCTTATGTTGATTTTGAAGCAGAGGAGAATCCACAAAGACATCGAGAGGGAAGGGGAAAAAAAGGGGCGCTTGTTGTCCTCTCTGACTTTAATCAATCAGCGTCAAGACCTGCACAGCAGTTTTTCAGGGTCGCTCAGAAGTTCCTACTTTGAAGTGGGACCTGAAACGTCCCTGAAAATCGGGGCGGGTAACCCTTTATAGGGCACCCCTTGAATTACTTGGAAAATAAAAGTTTTAACCCCGGGGTGCTATCGAAGGATATTTCGAGATATTTTTACTTTTTGTGACTTTAAAATAAAAAAAAAATGTTGCAAATCAAGATTAATTAAAGTTACCAAATGTGGTCACTTTCCCGTCTACGCTTAAAATAAATCGAAGTGCAGTTCAATGCAAACCAGTAACAAAGCTTTAAAGTTCTGGAACGTTTGTTTAGTGACATTTTTCGTAAGGTAGTGATACTAGCGCTAACATGAAAACTAAATCAAAGTGCTCATGGTTCCTCAACCTCAAGGAGAGGCCATAGACTGTATAAAAGATGGACGTAGCTGCCGTGACGTCACCCGTTGGTTTCTG
>NW_007578182.1:47666-49398 GCF_000690725.1 Stegastes partitus
CAGAAAACTGTGAATCTATCCCTATATAACAACTGTGTGAATGATGATTTGCAGGCATTCAATCTGAACATTTTTACAAGTTGAAACAATCCCTGTAATTTCAGTTAATTATGAAGCTTCGTTAGCAGCAGCAGCAGTACCTATAAGATCCTATTGTGATGCGGATCGATATCTGGTTCACGCTACACCGGCTGCGGTCCTCGGGAGGCTGTCAGGAGCTACTTGTTGTGGTGTGTTGTTGCCGTCATCAGAACCTGCAGCTCGCCGGCACAACGCTGCTGCTGCTGCTGCTGCTGCTTCCTGTCGTCCATTAAGGTTACCTGAGATCCCCGTAAGTAAATCCTCCCACCCAGCCAGCCTTTGGCTTCACAGCAGGACCTGTGTCACAGCAAACAGCCCGCCACTCCAACCATGTTGAGGCGCATCCATTTTTAATCCTTTGAATACACACACTCTCTCTTTGGCTGATTCTTCGAGTAGTTTGCTTTTGATGTTTCTGGCGTTGTTGCTGCGGTACACATGTGTCATCACGTGCAGTCGGTATCACAGAACCCTGCGTATTATTTTGGTTCTGCTTCCCTGTGAGTGTAAGTCAGCTGCTTCCACAACAAACATCGAGGCGGGCTTATGTAACTACAGAGCGTGAGTCATCTTGATAAACCAAATCAGACGCTGACTGGCGATGAAGTTGTCCACCTATGTGCGGCCCTTTCTCCTCACGTGTCCTCTCGACATCACGCTCCGAGTTGATGAAGTCTTAATTCCAGCGGTTCGAGTTAGAAATGTGTGTCTGTGATATGACTCCAGGTTCGAGGTCAGCCTCCTGCTGTGAAAAGCATTTAAGCAACTTGGAAGATCAAGAGAAGGCCTGATCAAAGGGAGCTTAGCCCCAGATTCATCCTCATCAAGCAGCAGAAAAACATTCGATAAAATTTACATCAAGGACTGAAATCTGAATAATTCAACCCAACTTTTTTTTTTCTTTTTTTTGTGGAGCTCTTTTTCTGATGAACTTTGTCCTCTGCACACGGATAATTGTTAAATAAGACAATGACTTATTCATTAGTTTCCCTCTGATGTACTAAATTAAATATTAGCCCTACTAGCCGTTAGCAGACAGACGTGTTTTCTGTACAGATTGCGTGTCGGAGGCGGGACGTGTGATAAAACACACACATGAGGTTGCGTTATTGAAGTCGATGCTGTCATGAGAAGCGGCTGCGCTTCTCTTCGGCCTGTTTGAAGCTGTCGCACAGTTACTGCTCAAAGGCCACTGTTTGACTGCTTCTTAGCCATCTTTGGGTTGTGTGTGTGTGTGTGTGTGTGTGGTACTGTCCCCTAGGGATCCCCTTCTTCTATCCCACTGACTTCAGAGCTGCTTTGAAGTTCCTTCTCAGAAGAGAGGTGAAAGGGAGGGAAGGCGGAGAGAGAGGGGAAGAGGGGGAGAACCTGAGACAAAGCTGAGTGGGGGAGGGAGGAACGCTTCGTTTTTATTCGAGCCTCATAATTTTTTAGGATGATGTCATTGTCTGCATGACGAGCTGTGAGTGTGTTAGTGAGGTGAGAGAGAGAGAGAGAGAGAGAGAGTGTGTGTGTGTGTGTTCGGACTTTACAGCATATTAGGATGGTCATGTAGCCGCTCTCGGTCAGCTGATGAATAATGGAGGGGATCAGTGTCTGGTTCCATCAGGTGATCACAGCCCACTGTTCAGGAGCTCCGTGTGTTTATCAG
>NW_007578182.1:49908-57613 GCF_000690725.1 Stegastes partitus
TTCTAACCGTTATTTTCAACTATTTTAACCATTTGTAATTTTTGCTATCTATTTTAAACTATTAATTCTAACTATTCTAACATTTTTTTCAGCCAAATATAGTCTAACGATTACTTTAAAGCTAACTTTTAAAACTATTTATCAAACAGCTATTTAAAAAAAAAAAAAAAACAAATCTAAGTATTAAAAAAAATATATGAATTTGCTAACTATTTTACACTATTAAGTCTAATTATTCTAACAACCATTTTTTACTAAATATAACCATTTCCTTAAAGCTAACTTTCTAAAACTATTTGTCAAATTGCCATTTTAACTATTTGTTATTAAACTATTCTGACCATTATTGTTAGCCAGCTATTTTAGCCAGTTTAACTTTTTAACTGCTTATTAAATAGCAAACTGTTGTAAAAATAAACTATCCTAACCATTGTTTCTTGCTAACTAGTTTAACCATTATTTATTTTTAGCTAACTACATTTCAACCATTACTTTAAGATAACGTTTTAAAACTATATATCAATTACCTATTTTAGCCATTAATTCTAACCATTATTTGTAACTAACTGATAAAAATCTAATTGTTTTTAGCAAACTAGCTAATTTTCAGCTATCTTGTTTAACTAATGATCAGATAGCTAACTATTCTTTTCCATTAATACCAGCTAGCTAGTTTAGCTAACTATATTGTAGCTGTTTTTTTTAGCTACATTAAAAAAAAAAGTTTATCGATTGCTAACTATTACAAACATTAATTCCACCTAACTATATTCTATTATTTTAGCTATTGTTTCTGAACGTTTTTATGAACTAGCTAACTATATCACCCATTTACACCTGCTAACTGTTCCAACTAGTATTTCTAACTGTCCCAGACATTATTTTAAGTTAACGATTTGGACCAATCATTTTATCTAATGTTTTTGAACTATTCTATTTTAGCCAACATTTTGTAATATATGCTAATATTGTTTGACTTTAGCTATTTATTAAATAGTTAATTGATTTTAGAAATGCATACGAGCACATATTTTAACCATTTATTAGATTTAATAGTTAACTAATTTAACCATGTCTTTGAGTGAATCTTTTATGGCTCATTGTGTTTTGTCAGACTGTCCATCCCATTGTCATGATCATAATATTTATTGAACAGCTTGAGGGTATTTTTCAGATTTGGCACACTTCACTGTTTGGACATCACTCATTTTTTGATAATGAATAATTACAAATTTCACCAAAATGTCTAATAAATTATAATTTAAATTATGATGTTTTATAACCTGAAGGTCAAAGATGAAGTCTGGGCTGACGAGGATTTAAACTGAGTCATACAGCTGTAAGGCAGGACTTCTAATTTAACTGTTTTAGGCTTTCTGCTCTCTCTTTTAATCACTTATTAGTTATCTAGCTTTTCTATCAATCGACTGTTTCAACTGTTCAGACATTAATTATTTTAACCATTAGTCCATTACATTGATCTGTTACTTCTCTGCTTGCTCTACTTTTACACCCACCATATTCAGATTTAATACATCTTTAATTATTATTAAACTGTAATTTCTGTTTTTTCAAATTAGGTGAAGCACTTATTGACTCCATTAAGTTTTGGGAATTACATGTTTAAGAAGAGCATATATAACAACATGCTCCATGGCTCATCATCATCATCATCGTCTCTCTTATCTTTTCCAGCAGCCTGTTAATGATGCACTCAGCTGCAGTTTGAGTCCGAGCTTCACCTCAAAGAGGAGAAAATTAAAACTTCCAGTAAACAAGATGGCTGACTGCACAGGGGAAAATGCTTCTTTCCAACTCACAGATAAATTAGTTCATATTGACTCTCCTATTTTTTTTTTTTTTTCTTGTACGATTACGCATGTGTGTAAAAAAAAAAAAAACAGTAATTGGATTTGCTTTTACACACTGTGTGTATTTATATGAGGTCGGGAGATCATCGCTCCCAATTCTGCAATATTGTAAAAGACAAAGAAATATCAGCTAATTAACCTCCAGCGTGCGAGAACCGAAGAAGCTAATGACTGAGCTATGTTTTAATTAGGATGTTTGCTTTATCCAAAAGCCGCATAAGACAGAACATTTAAATGAGCACCACCTCCCCATCCCCCCCTTAAGGCGAGTGATTTATAGACGTCAACAGTGGACGTGTTATTGTCGCAGAGCCACGCGGCGACGGCAGGTGATTGTTGTTGTTTCTTCCTCCGAAGGCCTCCTAAACCCGCCGTAGATGGTGCAGATAAAGAGCAAAGTGGGAGAAGCGATCCTCTCAGCAGCAGCAGCCCATCCAGCGCTGTCATAATCCTGAGTGGGTGAGGCGGGTGGAGAGGATGGGGCAGAGATAAGACGATGACTCAGGGAGCAGCTATCACTTGAGGAAGCGACACCAGCCTTAATAATGGCTTGTTTGGTAAATTGCTAACCTCTCTCCTTCACCCATTAAAAACAGTATTTACAGCTGATTTAATGCCCCCCCCCCGCCTCCCCGCCTGCACTTCTTATGGTTTGTTTAAGTCGCGCTGAATGTTCGTCTATCTGAACGGGATTTGCTAATTAACCGCTCGGCGTGGAGCGACGGCGGTTTGCTGTGAGCGAAACCAGCAGCGAATGCCATCGGTGCTGAGCCTCGCCGCGTGGCAGGATTCCATCTATTTACCCCAGAGAGACGGGGCAAAAAGGCCACGGACGCAGAGGAATAAAAGCAGGAAAAGGTGATGCTGCGAGCAAAAAAAGAAAAAAAACACTGTGCTGAAGAGATGAATGCAGGCTCTGACCTTTTCCATCTTTTCTCTGCGGAGCACGCTGGGAATTCATATCAGCCGCGCCTGCTGCAGCCGGCGCACCACCTTCTGCTATTTAGAGACTTAAAATACAGTTTGTTCCCGTTATGCCGGGCTCAGCGCCGGGGCAGGATGCACTGGGGGGGACGGCTGACCTCGGCGCTCGGTTTTAAATGCTTTTTGTTTTTGTATTCAAATCGGCTCATCAGCTCAGAGCCGTTACAGCTGTTCTGGGGGAGGGATGGATCATAGACGGTACAAAAGATGGACGTAGCAACCGGCCCTGAAAAATGAAGCCAATTTTCATTTCATTTTCATCAATTGTCATCATTCACACAGTTGTTGTTTAGGGATAGATTCATAGTTTTCTGGCTGATTTAGGGTCTTAACCCTTCATAGGGCAAGTGACCATATTTGGTGACTTCCTTCCAATATGGCCGCCCTGTGCCTCTCCCATAGACTGTATAAAAGATGGACGTAGCAACCGGCCCTGAAAAATGAAGCCAACCCGGAAGTGGCAAAAACCTGCAGTATCACTACGTCCACTAGCTGCTGGCTCCACAAAGCCCTGGCTCCCATAGACTGGAATTGGAAAAGAAGTGATCACAGATCATGAAATACTGCATTCCTACAGCTCAGGATTTGTTTCTTATTAGTTTTCATGGTCAAATCCAGAGATCAGGTGGCCAATCTGAAAATAAATCAATAATGAACTTTTAAAAAATCGTCAACATTTTGCGGGGCAAGGGGCGTGGCTGGCTTGATTGACAGTCGGCAGCGACGATGCAGATGTAGCGAGCAGAAGGCGGTAAATGTGGGTGGGGCAGAGAGGGCCCGCCTCTCAATCCGTCTGACCAATCGCTGCTCCTATGGCTCCGCCCCCCCTCTGACGATTTTTGCCTCACTGGCTCCAAAAATCCAAGATGTCAACCAGGAAGTAGCAAAACCCTGGCTTCATTTTCTCAGTGAAGAAACCAACGGGTGACGGCAGCTACGTCCATCTTTTATACAGTCTATGGGATGGATCAATCATTTCCCCTCTCGCTCTCTGATGATGTAAAGTTGTGTTCATGTGAGGCCCGATGAGCGTCTCTCTATGACACTCTGTCTGTGATTGAATGATGATCCACAGTCCAACCAAACGGCTCTTGTAAATAATAAATAACCTGTTTAACTGAGCACTAGGTACTCACTGCTACCTCCTCAGCAGCTTGACTTTTACTTTGTTCTTTCATTGCACTCATAACTCCGGCTTTATTGGCCACTTAGCGCCACCTGGACACGGTTTATTTACACAAACAGGCTTTTAGAAGTAAGGATGCTCCGACACAATGGAACATGTTTGCACATACGTAAATTGAATTAGGTGGTGGCCAAGTGGGGATTTAACTGCAACCTGCCATTAATTAAACTTTGTTTTTATTGTATGGAAATTCAACAACTTAATATATATTAATAAATAAGTAGGCAACAAATAATAGGAAGAGGGAATAAAAGAATGCAGGAATCCCACTGGGCGGTTGATGGATGAGGTGCAGGACTCAGTACCTTCACCGTGTCTTTAAATGATGATATAAAAAAAGGTGAGTTTGAGTGTTTTTTTGGTTCCAGTCGAGAGCTGCAGAAAACTGGAATGAGTAGCGGCCAAAGATAGTGCAGGCTTTGGGGACGAGGAGGTGGATGAGGCTGCTGTTATGGAGTGATGAGTAGTGGATGTTGACCTGTAATAGTTTTATAAATGAACAAATACTAATGAGTTTGCCGGCAGGAGTGAAGAGAGTTAACCAGGCTGTACAGAGAGCAGTGGTGGGTCGTGAAGGGGGCACCAGTGGTGGCCCTGTGGTGGATAGTGTCCAGTTTATGGAGGAGGGATTTGGATGTGGATCTATAAAGTATGTCGCCGTAGTCGATCATTGGAAGTACTGTCACCCCAAAGACACAGGCGTGGATTGACATTATTTGTGTCCAATCCAATGCATCCTATTAGCATTAAATGTCCTATTCTGAGCGATGCGTGTTGATCCAGATCACACGTCACCTGAAAGACCAACGATTGTTGATCAGTCATGATGCATTTGAGATGTTTAACTTCAAGGTGAAAATCATTTCTTATTTATCCCATGACATGTCTTATGTGCAGATACAGACACGATATGGACACAAAAATATGGTTAAACATGTATTTTTTTACAGGAGTGGACCATTTAAACCTGCGGTCTCCAACCTTTTTTGCACCACGAACTGGTTTTACGCAATAAATTTTTCTACGGACCCGACCAGCATTGAGTCTCTCCCACTTTCCAAAGAAGCTCTCCGGAGACGTTTGTGTTTTTTATACATTTCGGCAGCGACCAGGGGTGTCCAGTCCTGGTCCTGGAGGGCCACAGTCCAGCATGTTTTAGATGTTTCCCTTCTTCCATCACACCTGATTCAAATGATCAGCTCATCATCTGCAGAAGCCTGATAACGATCATTTGAATCAGGTGTTTTGGAAGAGGGACACATCTAAAACATGCAGGACTGTGGCCCTCCAGGACCAGGATTGGACACCCCTGGGTTAGACTGACGTCTTCGTTTAACAGCCGGCAGGAAAACCGACAGTCAAGTGCAGAAAACAAGCACAGACGGAAGTGACGGGAAGACGAGCTAGTCATTTTTCAAAATAAAACGCCCTGTAGACTGCGCTGGAAATAAAAACAAAACACTTTCTGTGCGGCCCGGTATCAAATGACCCACGGCCCGGTACCGGTCCACGGCCCGGTGGTTGGGGACCGCTGTTTTAAACAAGACCACCATCCTTTGCGTCGCCTCACCAGGTGCTGCTGTGAGTGACTGAACATGTCCATGAGTGAATTTAGTAAAATCTGATGTATCGTTGGGAAAAAAATGAACCGTGTGACTTGCCAGATACGTTAATTAACAGCATTTCCTAATTATGCTGATGAAACAGGCGATCCAAGCGAGACTGATTTCCCTCTACATGTATTGCTACCACTAATTACTAACACAGAAATGTAATTTCTAGCAGACATGCATCAGCTTGTATGCACACTTTCCCTAAGATCTGTATAAAGGAGGATTGTGATTGTAGTCTAGGAAGTGAAGAAAACCCACCAGGTAGCGTTTCTGCATCGTGTCGTTCAAACAGCTGTAACTTCAGAGCCTTCACACCCGCTTGATTGGATCGTTTTCTTCCAAACAACAAGGCGTCCCGCTGCGTGTGGACATTCATGCTACCAACAATCTTGGCAGCAGGCTTGTGTTAAAGTGGCCAAAATAGCTGCACACAAACAGGAAGGAGAGCATCATAAACAGGCACTCTGAGTCTGTAAAGATAGACACTGAGAGCCCAACATGGCCGCTCACCCCTCAAAACAGCGAGGACGCCTGCTTGTATCTGGTAACTACCCTCTTCTGAGAGAGAGTTTACAGGTAATGGCCATGGATAGTGGATGGTGAATTATTTAGGAGCTCTATCAGACACTGTCTGCCACAGTCCCAGACTGTCAAACCTGATATTGGACTGATATGCAAGCAGGGACAGATATAAGGTGGCATCCCCCACCGAGCCCTCTGCCTGCTGCTGCATGGACGGCAGCCGACGTCTGAGACCGAGCAGGACGAGCAGCTCATATGTGGGTCCATGCTCTGTTACACCGTGATGTTATGAAGGTTATCATACAAACAGCATTTATAGCCAGTTTAACACCTAATGGAGCTCTGTGGTGAAATGCGTTTGTTCCAATAATGTTCTCGTCTCATTTGGAATCAAAGCTCGACTCACGTGTCCCCACAGAGGAGAGCGTGGAAGTCGCTGTGCGTTCAGGTGCAGTCTTATTGGAGGATAATAATGTCAGATGTGCTCTGCACTCGTATTTGAACATCTTAGCTGCTGAGCGGCACACGGTGAAGAAAACATGAGCGCTGGCAACAGGACATCCTCTTAATATCTCATCCTGTCACCTCCTTTCATGTCTCCAGACCTCTGTCACTACTTTGATCAAGCAACCACAAGCAATTACTCAGACTAATTGTATCGAGTTTACAGAATGAAAGCAGTGGCAGCAGGGGAGGCTGTTCATCAAGACCTCTGCCACCGTCTGTAAGATACTGTCCAGATTACCAAATACTACAGGTGCAAGGTAACGGAGTACTTTCACACAAGGACTGTACCTGTTTGAAGGTTCTTGAGCACAGTTTTTTTCCCCATTACCTTCAATTAAGGCTGAACAATCAATCAATGCTGCACTTTAGGATATATGTCTTATGACCCAGGATTTACAAAGTCATGGCATCCTGTTGTGTGTGTCTAATGTTCATCACATGTTTTAAATCAGTTACACAGTAAATATTGAACTGAGGCTTGACTTTAAAAACATGTCGCAGGCCAAACTGTCAGAAAACCTACAATTAGCTATTTCCCCCTAATTGTTCAGCCTTACATTCATTACATATTAGCGGGAAATACTGTAGTTTAAGTTCACTAGATGCATCATGATAGGCTTGCACACACCATTTTTATACTGTACGGTTTCTACATATCAGTGTCATGCATCCCGTCAATAAGTTTTTTACCAGTTCCACCAAAGAGACGTTTCCTATTCCAACATCTTACGTTGTTTCCTTTCGGTCTCCTTAAGAGGTCAGATTATTTAGTGTTTCATAATGAATGCAACGACTGGAGAAAAGTGCTAAACTGCTGCTTTTGTACTTCCCCATTAATCATCTCGCAGCCTCACACATTTATCTGGACGGGCCCGCTGGGAATCACCTATACTAATTGCATACAGTCCAGTTAAAGTAGTTAAAAGCTGCTCTAAGAGTAAAATGTTACTTACACAGTGATGCATCAGTTAATTTAATCATATATCAGCCACTTTTTTCTACAAAACTTTAACTAATGATTT
>NW_007578182.1:58541-87789 GCF_000690725.1 Stegastes partitus
AGCGTTCATATCTCTGTTTGTTACCACTCTGCACGATTTTGCCATAACAGCGATCTCGACCTGCTTGATTGGTCCTTTACATAACTGCAACAGAAGTTGTTTTCAACCAGCTGGATCATTATTCTGTTTGTTTCTTTTTGTTTTTTTATCCACGTATGCACGCTCATAAAGAAAGAAATTACTGCGTCGTTTCGGCTCCGCAATTACAGAGGAGGTTTATTAGCTTTAAAAAACAGGAGAAGAAAAACAACAACAACCGTTTACGCCTCATTTGCTGCCCAAAACGATGTGCTTTGCAGCCTCTACACCTCTCTGACATCGTAAAAATAAAGCAACTGCACAGTTTCTTAACTGAATCAAACTTTGCCTGTCTTTTCATCTGCTCACAGTATTTACAGTTGCACAGTCGATCAGGATCGCTTTCTGGAATCCATCGTGTATTCTTACTTTTTCTTTTATAGCTGAGGAACTCATCAGAACTTTTACAGAGTTTATTAATGAAGCTTTTCTTCCCGATATGCAGCCGTGACTCGATAATCCGACACTAAATGTAAAACCTTCTTCTGTGTGGGATAGCAACGCTGTCAGATTGTCAAGACGGAGGTCGAGATAGAAGGAGGGCTTGATGCTGGAAGGCTTATTGGTTGTTAATATTTATTGTTTATAGTTGTTATAATAACTAGTAGGGCTGGTCCCAGTAGCACTTTCTGGTTTCTGGATATTCAGACCCAATTAATGATGAATATTCGGTGCGGTTGGGGGACACTTCCACCCCGGGGGAGCGCTCCGAAACGCACAGGCAGTACTTGACTGCTGATGCTAGTTTAGTTAGCGGTCACACTTCTGTTTCCACCATCGGCAGCAGCGGCAGCACCACTCCACCACCACCATCCGCGTTTACTTCCGTAAACACTGAGCACGCTCGCTGCATGTGACGTCGTCGTGTCCTCTTCTGTGCATGCGGGACACTTTTGGGTCGTATGAAGTTCACACAGCAGATCATATACAAGTCACATTTAGCTGGAAATGTGAACGAACTCGGAAAAAAAAGTCAGATTTCACAAAAAATCTGAATGTAGCATTAAGTCCTGCAGTGTGAACGTAGCCAATCAGATTGTTCAGTCAGATAATACGCCGTTATCCTGATTGGTGACATAAAATGTCATGTTGGAGTCGGAATCCAAGGCTGTCGGTATGTTAAGGTTATTTTTTATGGGTTTCGTTCGTTTTTCCTACAAACCTGTCGGATAGTAAGGTTTTCTGATTGTTAAGAGTCAGATTATCGAGTCACGACTGTATATACACATACATTAGGTGATCGAATAGCTCAGTAATTGGACTTTTTCAGAATTTATCACCACTTTCTGTAGTTTTCCAGTCACTTAAATTATGATACATGCACATATTAAAATAGGAATATGAAAAGGAATATTAGGAGAATCATATACTGTAGCAGCTCCTTCATAGTGATTTTTTCCCACCATACCACAATCAGCTTCCTTAATCTTGTAAGCAATTTAAACTTCTGCAATCAGGAGAATTTGCACTTCAGTCATAAGTTAAATTATGCCATTGCCTGTGCTGTATGCTAATAAGGCTGATTAAGCCAGATGAAAAAAGTTTCCAGCAGAAATCACTTCTGTATTGTTAAACCAGAACGCAGAATAAAGTTCAGTTTTATCTACATACATATGGACATTAGGCTCAAGAGAGTACAAGGCAAAAAGAAAAGAGCGGCCATAATGAGCTAGCCAGCGAGAGACGAGAGCACAAAGAGACTAAACTTCAAATAACGAGGACAAAAACACACGTAGAGTAAAACAGAGCTGTTCTGGGAGCTCGGCGAGGCCAAACAGCAGCAGCAGGCTGCAGCAATTCACACAGCAGAGAGCCGCTGAACATTTATGGACCCTGGCTGACACTTTTCTTTTTGGGTGAATGTTTGGCTTCATCGCTCCCTGCGGACGTTTGCCTGCAGAATTAGAAATGTGTATGTTTGTCGCAGGCGGCCGCGGAGGCGAGAGGATGCCGCGGCTCCTCTGAGGCTGACGCTTCGCCCTCGTTAAGCTCCGCGGGTCGTGATGGCGGGCGGGGGGCTTCAGAGAGAAGATGAAGATGAAGCAGGACATTTTACTATTGCTATTGTGTTGGAGTCGGAGCATTTGTCTGTGGTAACGCAGCGCTGCTATTTACCACAGGGACCCACTTATATTAACCAATCTGATAAAAGGGACACAGTGACAGGCCTTCTATCGCCGCGGCTCCTAGTCGCCATAAAAGGGCTTTTTGTTGACTCACATTTTGAACAGGTGTTATTGTGAAGATGGGCTTTCTCAGCAGTGGGAAGTTACAGGCTTTATAACCGTCTTACATCAGCAGCTCAGACCCTATAGGCCTTTGATAGTCTGCAGTGCTGCTACGGGTTCATGATTGTTTGGTAGCGGGGTGAGCGAGAGGCTGGGCTGAAGAGTTCAAGGATTCAAGAGGAGGATCAGAAAGAAATTTAAATGTGTGTCTTGGAGAGGCACTTTTTGGAGCTAATTATTTCTTTGCTAATTAGACAGATCTGGTATCATGTCAAGAACTATGTATGGGTGAAGAAAGGGTCCGGTTTAATTGAGTGTGAGCAGCAGATCATTGCAAAACAACAGCGGCGTTGTTTCCAGCAGAAATAAACTCAAGCGGTCAACCACAGTATGCTTCCCATTATATTTTACTGCGCAAACACTCTTTTAGGGGAGAAGTGTTTTCTTGTGAGCTGCCCTCCTCCAGCGCTGCGCTACAGGAGAAGTGTCTGACCTTTACTGGCTCAGCGAGGGCATGTGGCCCGTGGGCGCCGCGCTCCGACCACATGAATGCCGGCGCCGAACCGCTCAGCACGCCTGCTATCTCTTTGTCTGGTTCCACAAAAGGAAACGTCCATTTGCAGGTCTGGAGCTGAACTGAAAACAGGTATGAAGAACAAAAATTCAAATCTTTGGGTTTGCCAGAGCGCTCTTAGAAACTGGCGGTGAGGGAATTTGACTCGTCCTCTGCTCGCTCATCTGTATTCCGTCCTCGGTCCTCCAACTCCATCGATTAACCCTACAGTGTAGAGCAGATCTTTTGCCAGGTTTAAAGGAGTCAGCTGTCAGGGGAAATTTCATGCCCGATGCCTTTTCCATTAGGGAGAAACAGGAGAATCCACCTCCTTGGGGGGCATGCATCTAAAAGTTGTGGAGCATGAACGCTATAGGCTCTTTTAAAGCTCACGTTATGAATCAAAAAGCGTGCGAGGTCACACAGCTCACTAGAGACAGACAGAAACCAACACGAGGCGCTGTGTTCGTCCTATCTCCAGCTCAGTGATGAATACACAATCCAAGGTGCTATAAAGCACTAAAGGCCTCGTAGCTCTTCTCCTGTGCAGTTGTTAAAAGTGTGGGGTTCGTGAGGATGTCGGCCATTTATTCTGTGGCAGCAAATATGATTACCAAACAGAAAGTGGGAAATGTGAGATGGACACGATTAGAGTGAGTGAGTGAAGAAAGGAATGGATGTGTGATCTAGTTATTGTCAGGGTAAGTGTGTTAGAATCTGACACTGAATTCATGCTGCAGGTTGACTGAAACGGGGGAAAGTGAGCTTCGACTTGAACGGCTGATGCTGCAACGCCTCCACAAAGACTCGTTCAACACTCGGAGAATGCAACTATTTGCTTTCTTGCAGTGGAGTGAGAGGTTAGAAAGCACTCTGGAGACGATGAGAGATAGCTGCTAGCTAGCTTAGCTTAGCACAAAGTCTGTAAACAGGGAAACAGGACGCCAGACTAATGTTATATTATGCCATGAGTGACAAAGGTACTAAAGTTATTTAGCTCCCTCCCCTGTGGCAGACCCAGGGTCATGATGGTCGTACCAACAGACTCAAACATGGCTGTGAGGAACCATGACACTCCCAGTTTACATTCCAACAAATGCTCTTTTGCACTTTTAATAGTTATTTTATTGCTATTTATTATCCATATCACCTTTTAATTTTGCTTTTCTTCTTCGACCTGTGACCATATTAGCTGCTTCAACGATGATGCCAAATGAAGTTTTGTTGTATTTTTGCACAATGGCAATAAAAGGGATGGGGTTAAATGGCTAACAACAAGAATTTGTTGGGGTTTTTTTCTCTTATTTTTTTAGACAAAATGGAACAGGATGTTGTGATTAGAGTGAAACGAAGTGAAAATTGTTGAAACGAAGGCATATGATTGTTGAGTGAATACCATTTTTTGCATTCTGTTCTTAGCTCTATCCAAGATGATTGCGATCGGTTTAACCCTATTCAGGACTTTTGGGGTGTTTTGGACCCCAGGCCATTTGGTTTAGGTGACAGATATTGTTTTTTTGTTTTTAAAGATTTTTTTTTAAATATAAAAAGAGGGAAATTTTTCATGCGTTTGGAACCAAAAATAAATCAACTTATCAGAAATTGTACTTAACATAGTATAAAAGTCTGTCATGAATACCAACAGATATTTTGCACATATTCTTTCTTGGGCTGCAAGGTGGAGCGGTGGTTAGCACTGTTGCCTCGCAGCAAGAAGGTCGCCGGTTTGCGTCCCAGTGAGGACACCCAGGATCTTTCTGCATGGAGTCTCCATGTTCTCCCCGTGCAGCGTGGGTTCTCTCCGGGTTCTCCAGCTTCCTCCCACACAGTCCAAAAACATGTTGAGGTTAATTGGTGATTCTAAATTGTCCGTAGGTGTGAATGTGAGTGTGCTTGGTTGTCTGTCTCTAAGTGTAGCCCTGTGATAGACTGGTGACCTGTCCAGGTGAACCTGCCTTCACCCTGAGTCAGCTGGGATAGACTCCAGCCCCCCACGACCCTAGTGAGGATTAAGCAGTGTATAGATAGTGGATGGATGGAAATTCTTTCTTTCCTTCAACGTACGGCAACATGAAAGTCCTGCACAGGGTCAAAGAATTAAAAAGTGTTTTTCCCACTATAGCAGAATAACGATGAGGTGCTGTCAGACTATTCTACTCAGTGCTGAGTTGTTGATGGAGAACGGTCTGGCTGTGTGAGACCGTCTCCTTGATAGTCTTAACGCACCATAAGCCTCACAAAACCACCATCTCGCTCCAAAAAATCAAAAGCAATAATTCACCATTTTACAGAGGATTATGTGCTCGACTATTTCTGGGCTACAATCCACTGACAGGCAACCAGCCGACGTTCAGATGTTACCGCTCACAGCCAAGAAATAGTCTGTCACATAATCCTCCGGTTAAAACCGCCAATTGTCATTTTACACTTGGATTGTGTTTCTTATTTAAATATAAGATTGGAAACTATGAGCTTTGTGTGGCGCTGGTAGGCAACAGTAGCTGCTCCTCTGAGCTAACCGGCTGAAACCAAGTGGCAGTAAAGAACAAAGAGGCACAGCATCTCACCTTTGCAGCTTTAATTAACTGCAGTAAACTGGTGTCTTGCTTGTCGGTTCTCTCCTAAATACAAAACACTGTTGTCCCTGTGAGCGCGAGAGGCCTGGGCTGGAGGATCTATTGAAATGTGCACGTCATTGCAGAGGAGTGCTGAGAGAACGTCCTGAGTTGAGATGAGAGGATCTGCAGCGTGCTGGCTTTCACAGCCGGGGAGCTGAGATGACCAGAGCTCACCCCCCCGTGGTGCTGGATTGGAAACGAGGCCCCGGGAGACGCACGGGGAGAAAGAGAATATTTTTTTTTGGGATTAAAACAGCAGCCTAGGTATACAGTGTGCACTTTCCTCATTTTCTTCCAAGAGATTCAGCTCAAGAGAAAGAAATCCTCACTTCAGTAAGAGGAGATGCTGTAAAGCCGATCAGCTCATCACACATGAACGGTGAACATTTTTTGTGAGTTTTAATTTTAACAGAAAACTAAACAGAACGTTCTGATTTCTAGACCTGATCCACATTACATAAGAGCCTACATGTTTTGTTTTTTGTACATTAACTGACAGAGTCCACTGAATGGTTAATCATGAGACCAGAGCGTTTTACATTTAGATGTCATTTCATGTGACTGGAGGAGGACGAGGAGAGACCAAGGCTCAGCAGGGATTTAAGCCAAAGTGCTGGGCAGGAAACAGATGGCATTGGTGGAGGGAGTGGGGGTGGGCGGCGCGCACATAGACGCAGTGCCTGGCCAGAGGATATTACAGCGAGCCTGGACACACTCATCCTCTGTCCCCTGCCTCCCGGGGGATTAATAAGCCCATCGTGGCTGCTGCCCATATGGGGAGCCACAGAAGGCATGCGACACTGAGGGGGCGATTCTGCAACTGGTTAGCCATTTTGTAATGTACCATGTTTCTGCTGCAGATGTTACAATCCAGTCACTTTGGCGGTAATAGAGGGCAGAGGAGGGGAGTCACACAGAGGTGAGGGCTTGTTTTGGTCTGCTGAGAACACTTGGAAGGCTGCATTTGTTCATCATTTGGGTTATTTTTACACCAGCGGAGCCGAACAGGTGGCCTATAACGGGCACAAAAACAAGACCGTCCCTTAGTCCATGTTATTCCTCTAACCTGCCCCCCCCCCCACACACACAGATTTTACCCTCCAATTTGACTGAAATGGCTTTCTAACAAAGGCTCTAGCGTCCTGCGTGGCTGCTGCTGTGTCAGTATCGACTTTGTCTGGAGCTGTATTGGTGTTGGTGACATTTCTTGTACTCTCACATCACCTCGGGTGCGGCCGAGGGCTCTGTCTAACCTTTGAGGCGCCAAGTGGTGGCCCACCGAAAGAGCAAAAGCCAGCTCACCTGACCTTTATGAGTGCTTTCATAGTGCCCCCCCTCCCGCCCCGCTCTCCAGCTAATTCTCAGTATGCCGGCTCCACCACACCCCTGTGTCTGGTGCTGACAAGCTGGATGTGCTGCTGTCCTCGGCTCCCCAGAGAGCTGGCTGCTCTCCACAGCCTGTCTCTAGGTATAGGCTTGCAGACGAGGAGAGCAGGCAGTGCAGCTCGACTTCCAGACAGGGAAGACAGATAGCTTCACTGCAAATAGGCCAGGGACTCCTCTCCACTGGGCTGTGAGCTATATCACTGACACTCTTTGTGTGAGTCTGTGTGTGTATGACCATCAATATCCTCTCAAACCTGCAGAAAAAAAAGCTCCTCTCTAATGCAACAGCTGCCTTTAACCTGCTATAGATGACTTGATTTGCATTTTCACACAATCAAAGGGGAATTTTGTAACCCCATCTCAGCAGCATAAACGCTAAATGAACATTTGGTGCTTTTGTTATTCAGCTGAACTGTCAAGCGAGGCTCAGACGAAGGTGACCTCCAGTCACAGCCGTCACCGCAGGTCCCCGTGACTGCAGGCTGAAATGAAAATCCACAATAATAATAACAATAATAATAATAATACAGCCACGCTGCTTGCTGCATGAATGCACTCCATGCTGGTGCTAACAATTAACAATCCTGAGGTGGAGAAGTGAGGAAATTACTTTCATTTGGCCCAGATTGAACGATTAAAATGCATTATGATATTCCTATAGGGAAAGTCAAGCTCGCTGCACATTACATCCATAACAAAGACGCTCTTAATGATATTCAGATAACCCCCTCGGAGCTAATGTATAGATATTCACGGTCACTGCTACTTCCTGGTTACTTTTCCGTACTGATAAGTTCGCTTCATGCACAGAAGTGATCCATGGCTGCCTCCCTTCCCAATCTGAGTATGAATATATGAACTGTTGTTTGCATTGAGGCTGGGGATTATAGCGGGATGCCTCCTCTGAAAGGTGCCGTAATCCTGCTCCCAGCGAGCAGATTAGAAGCCGCTGCTTTTTGAAGATTTTACCCAATATCAGCTCCTTCCGCAGGCATGTAAACACATTTCAACACTGATTAGGCTGCAAGCTGTGCTTTGGCCCCCCCAAAAAATACAGCCCCCATGAGATATCAAAGGCATTACTGCATTCATACATGCATGCATGTATCTTCTCCAGGGGCAGTGCAGTGGAGCCTGTGCTAATGCTGGAATATCTGCCGCTTCGTAGCCCACTAGCACGTAGACCTTTCTGACAGATGGCCCGAGGTGATGTGAAATGTGAGCGGGCAGAGATAGGTGGGACGTCCATTATGGCATCATGGTTTGTCTCATGTTATCTCCTTTTCGCCTCGACCCGGGCATCTCACGCGCCGCCGCCGATTTTGGAAGCACAGCAGATTAAGATGTAAACGCGCAGAGAGGGCTAGGTGGGTGAGCTTAACCGATCTCACCTTGACAGTTTGAGAGAAGCTGCTAAAATATATATTTTTTAACCTCCAGCTGCGGGGTGTGTGTACGCGAAGGCACCCACCCGCGCGCCTCTCTGCAGGGCGCTGAGGTGTGTGAGGAGCTGATGACAGATGGTCGTCATCACTGTCAGCGACACATCTGACAGCGCGCCCTCGACTCCTCCTCGCTCACCCTCTGATGGACGCCTGTTTTTCTCTCTGTGATCTTTTTTTTTCTTACAACATAAGGATGGGCTTGAGGTCAGAGATCTGAGATGATAGGAGTGACCTGTCTGTTGTCTCAGCCCTTCATCAATCAATCAGCTCCTCTTTCACTGCCCCCCTCCACCCAGTCGTTCGATTTCTGTCTTCTACAATTTTTTCCTTTCGGCAAGTCGATATCAGCGCCCGATTAATTTTTTTCCCCCGTCGTGTGGCTGTTGTGCTGCGTGCCACTAGCCTGTCTGTGCAAGTAGGTCCATTACTGATAAATCCTGTCAAAACAGGGCTTTTTGCAAGTTGACCTTGATTTAGTGGAAGCTATCTGTCCTCTAGCGTTAGTTAATCACTGTGTCTTTCCTTGCTATGAAGAGAATGCTTCCTTATCCTGACAGCCAGTGGACCTGTCAGTGATTGTGAGGGGAAAAACACACCAACCAAGGGCCAAAAATATCGGGGGGGGAAAAAATGACAAAACCTTCCCTAATCACTCTCCTGTGGAGCAGCACCAGACAGCGTTCCTGATCTGTCAGCAATCTCCAGTGGACGCCCTCCATCCTCCCCCATCTCCTCGCTTGCAGAGCAGAAATATACAGTGTATACGCAGCGCAAATGCAGAGAGGGGAGGTGGAACGGACTGCACGTATGCAGGCTGCAGGACCACAAAGTAGCAGGAGGCATTTGTGTTTGTGTTTGTGTGTCTTATCTAGGTGAGAGGAGAAGGGCAGTGTGTGTGTGACAGCCACAACACAATGCGCTCCCTCTGAAAAGCCTCCCCCACTGACACTTGTTCCCTCTCATATCTCGTCTGGTCCATTATTGTCGTGGAAGCCGGACTCTCCGTATCACCAGCCGTCATCTCTAATTGGAGCACGCATGCAAATTACACCCCTGTTTATTCTTATAGATGATTACATCCGCGAGCAGCCAGCCGTGAAATAGAAACCTTTACGCTACAAGGTCAAGCTAGTCATCTCTGGAGAATTTCATTGGACAGGTTACACCATGTGTATTTGTGTGAATAATGCACAGGCACGCTCTACTTACTCACACCCGGAGACTTCTTCTACTAGAAATGTAGAAAGAGCCCCACACGAGCATTTCCACCATCATCGTCATCAAGCTACCGCGATCAAATAAATCACGTCTGCAGCCGCGTTCAAACAGTTGCTTCATGATTTTCACGAGCACCCGGTGCAGAGTGGTCTTTAATGGACTGACATTTTGCCCTGCGTCTTTTTTTTTTCCTTCTCCCCCCTTCAAGATGGAATGAAGCCTCCGCTGTGTGCTCGATTTATAAAAGTGCTACTGTCCAAATTAATTTGAGATGGAACGTCAGGGTTGCCTTGGAGACACGCTGAGGCGGAAGCCTGCTATTGTAACTCACCTGGGCTGTCACAAGAAAGGCCGCCTCTGCATTTTAAGAAATGAAATAGGCATTTCATCGTAGGTTGCAGTGTGGAGGCTGAATGATAATGGGAAATAGTTAGGATTTGCGATTGCCATTGATTTGTCAAGGCCTACGTGCATTTAGGCATTTAGAGCACCTGCAGCACAGAGCGCAGAGGGCTACGCACTTAGTCACGCAGTTTAACAGAACACTCTTTTTTTCTCAATCTCTGCCTTCTTCTTACTGGTTTGAACTGGGGAGGAGATGGTATTGTGTGCATTTCAAATCAAAATTAGCAACATTTGAACCAGAATGTGACGACAGTTGGCGGCTTGTTTTGTGAGTTATTTTCATCATCTGTTAATCTGCCAACTGTTTCCTCGGTTGTTTCATTAATTGTTGGGTCTATAAAGCATCAGAAAGCAGCGACTGTTTGTCAGAACCCACAGGGATGTCATCACATGTCCACACTGGAAAACTTCAAGCCAAGACATATAGGACTTCTTCTTAAAAAGGCTTTTAAATGAGTAATCTATAATTAAAATAGTTGCAGATTATTTTTTGTAAATGGAGTAACTGATTATTAATTGTTGGAGTTTTGCTCTCAGACAATAAAGCACCCACACAGCCTTTATAAGCACCTGAACACTTTAACAAGATGCTGCTTTTCTGTCTCTAACTTTGACTGTTGCTTATTTACTCGTGTTTCAGAGAAATCCTTTGGATTTGATGCTACATTTTCAGGGGCATTAAAGGCTCATGCTGTTGGCTTTTTTTTGCAGGTTCTAATTTTTGCAAAACTTGCTGCTGTGTTTTAGAGGAACCCAACCACCCCAAAACTGCATTCCTATACAAATAACCTGCAATCTCATTTAGGTTTTGAAAGAAGCGTACTTTCTCACGGAAAGCCAACACTGTGACCCGGTAGGAAAGTCTGAAAGAGTGTAAAGCCAGGCTCACACTACCCCTGGTTCACCCCTCTTCCACCTCTCCCAGCAATCAGAGGAGAAATCTGGTCTGGGATCTTGGTATGAACCGATGTTCAGCCCAGATTATGTGGTCATGTGAGGCGTTTACAGATTCAGTCCTAAACCTCCTGGACTGCTCACAGACTTGTTGCCTTGATTAATATCGAACGTGAAGATATTTCAGAGTACAATTCAGGATGGATGGGATTATCACGCTAGCTCAATGCTGCTGCTCACCAAAGCTGAAGATTCTAGTCCTCGCGGCTAATGTTAGCTTTAGAGATTAAAACTGATGGTTCAAGTCTCACCTCAAGAATGAACAACCCGGACTGACTGCATCTCTCCAGGGGACACCTGGACAGGTAACCAGTCTATCACAGGGCGACACTTAGAGACAGACAACCAAGCACACTCACATTCACACCTACAGACAATTTAGAATCACCAATTAACCTCATTTTTTCCCATTAATTTCTGTCTATTCCCAGGTCTTCACACATTATTGAGTTGTGTAATTTAGCAAATGGGTGTTTATTTTGGGGCTGCTGGGTGGCTAGCACCGTCGCCTCGCAGCTAGAAGGTCGCCGGTTCACATCCTGGTGAGGACACCCGGGATCTTTCTGCGTGGAGTCTCCATGTTCTCCCCGTGCAGCGTAGGTTCTCTCCGGGTTCTCCGGCTTCCTCCCACAAGGTCCAAAAACATGTTGAGGTTAATTGGTGGTTCTAAATTGTCCGTATTGTCTAAAACTGTATAAAATGCATCAGAGAAATCTTAGATTAGATCATTTAACTGCACATAATCTGTAGCCACATTGTAAACACATTTAAAGGAGTTGAAGGAAGTCACATGTCCGTCGTGCTGATTAAAGAGGTCTAATGAATCATATGGCCCTCGCTCTAATGAGCTTATGTTCTTTCTCACCGTTGTGCTTTAGCGCACTACGCTCTCAAGCCTTCCTGCTGAGAAAAAAGTGACTTTCCTCTAATTAAGAGGAGATGCAGGTTCAGCCCGTTTCGCACAAGCATCCGTCCCGTCCTTCCGCAGCAGTTTGTTGGTGTTCCAGGTGTCACAGCGTGGTTGCAGCCTTACCTTGACACGCCACGCGTCTTCCTGCGTGTCGCCGCTTCTGCTTTAGCGTCTCGCTATCCAATTAACTCGCTGTCGAGGCAGTGCCACTAGCGCCCGGCGTGTTAGCTTTAGCTCTGACAGCCGCTGGTTAATTTTAAAAGGCATTGTGTGAACTGCTTCTGTCAATACAATTCCAGCAATGCAGCAGCAGAGAGGAGTAAATCACGCTCTCTGAAGGTGTTTCATCAGAGAAGAATGCTCGTACTCTCCCTTTGAATCACCTTTTTCTCCCCCCCAGCTGTCATTCGCTTTTTCTCCTCTTCCCATTAAATAGTTCCGTCTTGTGTAGCAAACCTCATAAATCCATCTTTTCTTTTCATTCTTCTTCTTTCATGTGCGGTCTTTGTCTTGTTCAGCGCACACTGTTTCCCATCATCCTCTGTTCCCTTTGTCTGGAGCAGCCTGCTGGACCTTTAGCAGAGAGAAAAATGATGGAGTGTGTTGTGTTTATATAACTTTTTATTTTTATTTTTTTTATCTCTGACCAGTCGGCCTTCAGATGCGATGCCAATGTGATTCTAACCTCTTCATACCCACTTTCATCTCCCTCTTTCTCTCTCTTTTTTCTTTTTTAGTTTTATTTTCGAGCTGTCTTTCCATACAAGCCAGAAAAGAGAAAAACTGCATCTGATTTGCGTGCAGGCTCATGGCTGGAGAGCCTTTGGCTGACAGCTGTGAGTTCTATGACTCAGAGGACGAGCCAGCAGCTCATGGCTCCTGTGATGTCTGATTTCACCCACCGAGCGGGGCGGCGGTGACCGCGGGGCGAGCTCCGCGTGCACCCGTAATGAATTGAATGGCATTTTAACATTTGCTGGATTGCAGGATTACATTTATTTTCATAGCAGCTGATGTGAAAGTTGATTGAAATATTTATTGTAATGATTGGGGAGAAAAAAAAAGATTTTTAATCTAGATTGAAACTGGGGGGGTAAAAAAACGGATTTCACATCCCCCCTCTGTCCCACTTACTCGACACTACGTTGTTTTTCGAGCTCTTCTGGTGTGTTTCTGCCAGAAACTATCATGGCCTTAGGGAAGGATTCTTAAAAGCTTACTCCAAAGCCAACTTCAGAAAATATTTGAAAAGAAAATCAATTGATTTGCAGTTGTAGAGCTTTGTAGACACTTAATCTTAACATTCATTATTATGTTGCCATAGCAACCGGTGCACAGCATTTCATTTCTAAGCATTGGGAGAAAAAAACAACACACATTAGAAATAAATAGATAGCAGCGCACACAAAGCATAATTATTGCTATTATTTTGACTTGGTAAGTGATGGCTGATCGCTCATTGTCTCATCCTTTCACCACTTCTCTGTTCAATCAGATTTTTCAAACCGCCGGCTTGTCAGGGTGTTTTTTTGTTTTGTTTTGTTTTTTTAACAAGAGTGAAGAAGCATCCTTTCCCCTTTTAAAGGCTGTAGTGGCGTCCAGCAAAGCACTTTTTCAACACCTTCACACGCCGTCTGTTGATAAATGGTGTGTGGTTGCCCTTGTCTAACCTGAAATCCACCACCGATTTTTCTTTGTTCTTCCTCCCACTATTTTCAGCTCGTCTGTAGCCGTGCAGCACCACTGTTTGTATTGTTGTCCATTATAAACCCTGTGACCATGAGGGCGCTTCGGCTGGTGGATGTATAAGATATAGAGAGCGTCTATAGGAGGGATGCAGTTTTTTTTTTACATAGAAAGAAAATAATAGCAGGATGATAATGAACACTGTATTGATTCTAGGTTTAGTTCTGATCAATGGAAAATCCTTGAACATGATGTGCTCAGGGGATCCCACATGTTGCAGTTAGAGCTCAGAACGTAATCCAATATTCTTTACTGATCAATATTCAGCTGCTTCTTTTCGACCGCGCTGGATTTTTCTCTCCGACTGTGAGTGTAGATGCAGCAAGAAAAGACAACATGCATGATGTTTGTCGAGCATCATTTAAGCCTGTAAACACGTCAGAAGGCCAAGGAGCCATCTAATTAGTCGGAGGAGAAAATAGAAGTACATATGGACGCGGCGCACAAGGCTGCGGCTATAAATAAGAATGCAGCGTCTCAGTCAACGTGCCAGATTTAATAAGGACCGAAATGCATTGTTGGCCGTGCTCCATTTGGAGTCATATGTTATGCTCCAGCAGCAGATGCGAGTATTACAATCTTACTCGTCTGCAAGGAAGCGGCGCCGCGGAAGTCTCTGCTGTCAAATGCAGACATGAATTAAGAGGTGGAGGTGGAAGAATGTGTCTCTTCCATTTAACAGCTTTTGTAATTAATGGATTTGTGTTTCATCAGCTTTCATCTGAGCTGGAAGAGCTTTAGCGCCGTTCAGGATCCAGCAGGCAGGTAGTCGTCACGCTGATGATGTGTTTCTATGCGAGGGCCACCATTTTAGTCCAGACTGGGGTGTCTCAACAAGTAGATGGCCGTTACACTTTGTGCACACGATCACGCTCCCCCTCGGGATGATTTGTTTTTGCTTTAGTGCCACCCTGACTTTTCATCTAATGCCGTCAACGGAGGGTCGGTTTATCTACTGACTTTACCATCAGCCTCAGCTTCCTGTTCACTACAGAGGATCATTTTCACGTAAAGACATCCTCACTAGGGTCATGGGGGGCTGGAGTCTATCCCAGCTGACTCAGGGTGAAGGCAGGAGACACCTGGACAGGTAACCAGTCTATCACAGGGCTGCACTTGGAGACAGACAACCAAGAACACTCACATTCACACCTATGGACAATTTAGAATCACCAATTAACCTCAACATGTTTTTGGACTGTGTGGGAGGAAGCTGGAGAACCCGGAGAGAACCCACGCTGCACGGGGAGAACATGGAGACTCCACGCAGAAAGATCCCGGGAGTCCTCACCGGGACGCAAACCGGCGACCTTCTAGCCGCGAGGCAACGGCACTAACCACGATCATTTTCACATAAAAACATCAACAAGACTTTATTCACATTCTCGCCAGATGTTTTCACATCTTAATGACATTCAAGCTTATTACAGAAGTCTTCTGTTCACCTTGTTGTGCCTTTCACATTATTAGGGATTCACTCATTGTTATAAACAACCTATATTCTAATAATGCAGAGAACGGATAAATTGAGGAAAACTGATCATTTACAAAAAGCCTCCTTCAAGTTCTACTTCATGCTGTTGTCGAGCACGATGAATAATATTCAGAGAAGTCATTTATCCACGCAGCCTTCAGTGTTCCTCCAAGTAATCAGTGAGAAATGATGCCCTCTCCAGAGGATCAGACTCATTCTTTCTTCTGCTCGGTCCCATGCATTTTAAAAACCCCTCTTTGTGTATGCATACTTATCACAGCATCATGCTTAATAACAGCTGGCTGCTGCCATGTTTCAACTCAAGGATCAAAAACAACTTCATCAAATTATGTACATGAGCCATATTCTTACATGACCTGTTCTTTACACACCTCTCTCAAAGAGGAGTTAAAAAAAAGAAGTTATCGTGTCCCAGCAAGACAAACAGAACATCACAGCCACTGTTATTGTTTGGGTGTCGTGTCTCATTCACCGAAACTAAAGCCCCGTTGCTGTATTACAGTAAGTTTAGTTGCGTGGACGTTTTAAAACGCCACTAAATTAGCTGTAATTGCAGCTCGTACTCACCGCTGTCTATAAACTGGACCGTCTGACACGCTGACAAACTGCTGCTGCTGCTGCAAAGTGCTTCAATTGTCTTATAGAGTCAGTAATGCAGCTGCTGGTGTCCTTTTACATCCCAGCTGCTATAATTGCAGATGTAAAGTGACAAGCAGAGCCAACAACCTCTAAGTCTGTACGTTATGTTTCTCTGAGAGCTTCGTGGTTGTACGGCGTCGTTATGTTTCCGAACCTTGTTGAAGCTGTGAATAGTAAAAGGAAAGTTAGCTTCTTGTAAGTGTACGTCTACAAACTGATGAATGGCTAATTTTGCACTGAAGTAAGGTTGAAATGTTTGAACCAACAACAAATAAAATTACGTCGCAGAGAAGCAATAACAAAATCATTTGGTTCACTGGCCTGGAGCTAAGTGACAGAGAGCCGGAGTCCAAAGTGTAATTAAGAAGAGGTTTGAGCTCGTGACTCATCAGCCTGCATGGATTTCTCTGTGCGTAAAGCTGTGTGACGGCGGGCGGAGGGCTGCTGGTGATTACCATCCCCAGAAAGATGTAGGCAGCAAACCTGTATTTAGAATCAACCCTTTGGCTGAAACGAGCAAAACAATTCCTCCGTAAACTCCTGGCAAGTTTTAGAGATTCGGCTGTTGATGATTGGGGGAAGGTGGTTGTTATGTGGGCTGAGAGTGGGTGCTGCACTTAAGACCAGCCTCGGGGGGACGTCCCCGCAGTCCAGGGGCGATTGCAGTCAGGGAATGAGCGTCTGGTGCTAACTGACAGGCATCACTTTATATCAGGAAGCTGATCGCTCTGCGCTCCAGAGTGCTGTGTCAATTAAATAGCAGCAGCAGCCCAGGCAGGTGGAAAAGGAGGACAGCCTCATTTCTGTGCTGCGGCAGTCTGGAGATTGGCTTCAGATTGCTGCAGGCACTGACTCTATTCAGCCAGCTCTCACTTTGACTGGCTCAATCACCCATACGCAGCAGGCAGGTGGATAAGAGAAAGATTTCATCCATATCAATACCATGTCTTCTGATATCTTCAAAGCATACAGTGTTCAAACATGATGAAATAGATGGAATACTGTGGGGGTATTGTGAGAATTCTTCACAGCACTTTTATATAACAGACTGAAATCTGACTGGGAAAGGCCACCTGTGATGAAAATGTATTTGCTTTGTGAAAAAAAAAATCTGTACGTTCCTCAAGGCCAAGGGGGGTTTTCAAGGTCTGTGACAACTAGTTAGGCCCCCTAACAGCCTTGTTACCCTTCAGACTCATTTTACGTTGTTAGAACGATTGTTCAGTGTCGTGGAGAACTGTTCCACCTCCTCCTGGTTTCCTCTGGTTGGATGTGTCTCATACTGAACTGCATCAATCAATCAATCAATTTAATCAGACTTTATATCTATAGCAGTTTTCATACAAACAGAAATGCAACTCAGAGGGCTTCACAGAAAATAAAAATACAATAAAATGATTTTAAAAAAACAGCAACAAAACAATAAATAAATTAAATAAGATACCTGTTATTAAAAGAAATATATATAGAAATAAAGAATTTTAAAAACAAAATAAGAAATCATAAAAATGAAGTAATAAACAGTAAAATAAACAGACTAAAATATGTAAACAGGTGAATAAATAGAGAACTAACTAACTAACTAACTAACTAACTAACTAACTAACTAACTAAATAAATAAATAAATAAATAAAATCTATCAAATCAGTTTAATTCAGTTCAAATAACTTTATTTATCCCCTGGGGCAATTCAACAGCTAACTGAGTATTTAATATAAAGACATTAAAAAAAATAAAATAAATATTAATAATAAAAGATAAAATAAACAATAAACAATAAACCACATCATAAACGTGGTTTATTGTTCAATCAATCAAAAGCCTGACTAGAAAGAAACCAAGAAAAAAGAAAAGAGAAAATAAAACTAAATTTAACATAAATCAAAGGCAGCAGGGAAAGCAATAAAAAAAAAAAAAAAAAGCAAATTTAAAAAGATAACTGTATTTCTTGAAGCAGAAAGGTTATCCCATATCTAAGCTGTCTGGCTGTGCCCCCCTGAGCAGCATCATCTGCAGCTAAACTGTCCCTGACATCAGAGCGATGGAGGGTTTGTGATCTGCTCCGTTCAGGTCCCGTCACTGGGCCACAGCACAACGTTCATGTTGTTTCTTTGGAGCCTTTCAGGGATGGACTCACTGTAATACTTGAGATCATTGTCTTGCTGCAAAACCCAGTTGCACTTGACCTTCAATCGACAGACTGATGACCTGACCTTCTCCTTTTGAGTTTTCTGTCTGAGAGCGATATTTGTGTTTCCCTCAATCACAGCACATCTCTGCCCCTGAAGCAGCAAAGCCATGCAACGTTCTCCCACACATAATGAGGTGAAGACCTCACAAAATGTATACAGAGAACCCAACAAACACAAAGTTTCCTTTGGATTCCCTTTGAGCGAGCCTTTGGCAACAGTGGGAAGAAGAGAAAGAAAAAAAACCTTTACTAGGAAGGAACAAAAAACAAAAAGCGCTCCAGTACCAGAACCAGGCTCAGGGAGGATGGCCATCTGCCTGGAGCGGTTGGGGTGAGGGTGAGGGGGGGAGACAACAGGGGAGCAGATGGAGAACAGGCAAACGACACATAAGAGAACAATGAACACTAGAGGGGCCAGAAACTGCAGATCAGAGACGTGGAGATCCAGAGACACCTGCAGAGAGGACAAAACACGAGCAACGGGAGAGAGAAAACACCGAGGGAGTGGCATGGAGCTGTATGGAGAGTGAAAGAGGAGAGCAGGGGAGAGGAGAGGAGCCCAGTGTGAGGTGGGAAGTGTCCCAGCAGTCTGGGCCTGGAGCCGGCCGGGTCAGGGGACGATGAATTTAAGGCAGAAGACTGGCTGCTGGATTCACGCTTGTTCTCCTGCTGTGGATCTGTGAAACATCAGATTATTAGAAATAGATAGACTGAAGTCCGTCCTCATCTCTTTCTTTTAGTTTGGACACATTGTGCTGCTGGTGCGACCTGTGATGGTTTCATTTAGCAGAGCTGCATCCATCCAGTTATCAAAGCAGTTTGATAGGTTTTTTTTTGTTGTTGGATTTAGTAATGGCTGCAGGGTGGCGCAGTTGGTTAGCAGTTAGAAGGTCGCCGGTTCGCGTCCCGGTGGGGGCACCGGGATCTTTCTGCATGGAGTTTGCATGTTCTCCCCGTGCAGCGTGGGTTCTCTCCAGGTTCTCCGGCTTCCTCCCACAGTCCAGAAACATGCTGAGGTTAATTTGTGATTCTAAATTGTCCGTAGGTGTGAATGTGAGTGTGCTTGGTTGTCTGTCTCTAAATGTAGTCCTGTGATAGACTGGTTACCTGTCCAGGTGAACCTGCCTTCACCCAAAGTCAGCTGGGATAGACTCCAGCCCCCCACGACCCTAGTGAGGATTAAGCGGTGTATAGATGATGGATGGATTTAGTAACTACAAAGCTGCTATTAGAAAACCCTTAAAGTTTGTTCATTTTAGTTTGACGTCTGACACGTTTTAATGTTAAATACACATAAACGTAGAAACAGTCTGTGCTTTTCCACAGCGCCGTGTGTCCACTGTGTTGACAGAACATTCAGAGCCTTAAGCTAAAAGTTATATCATTGCATTGTGTCACTCCTAATATTTGTCTGATTCTGATGTGAGGAATATTAATGCTCGTCGTGTTTGAACAACAGATCTCATAATTGATGTTGCCATGGAGTGAGCGGGATACGGTGGGGAGTTTTTTTTAGCCTGTGTATTATTTACTGAAATAAACGCAGGTGTTCTGTAATGGACAGGCTGGTGCCATTAGAAATATTCTGAATTAGCTGTAGCGTGGATGCACTCAGGATGATTTTTGATGCAAATTGCATCAGTCGGGCACAAAGTGTTTCAAAGACCTTTACTGCCTCCTTCTACCTCGTGCAGCATCTTTTGAAGTTCGGAAAACCTCTTCTCTGGGCTGTGAACTTAACCACTCATACTTTGGCCCTGATGACTCCTCTGTGAACCTTTGAGGTGGGACTCTGCCACTTTTTAAGTCGCACCGCACTCAGAGCGTGCCGTTCCCACTAACTTTTTAAACGAGATTTTTCTTTGAAGCCACGGAAGTTTCCAGAGTGCTCCGGCATCCTCGCCTCCGTGAGAAACCCATTGAAAGTTTCCGTCCGAGCCAGAGGTTGCGGTTCATTTTCGATGATTATCGTGCAGGGTGATGGTAATTTCATGGAAATATTTATGGATGAATAATTGTAGCTGATGAGTTTTGTGAAGTTCAACCACTGGGAGATAGTTTGGGGAAGATGAATATACATGAAAATTAAAGTAATGATTTCGGGAGATGGGAGGAATCTGCGAGGACACATCAGCACGCTCGGAAATGCTGGCTTGTATGGTGATGAGCTAATCTAAGTGGAGTATTGATGATTTCTATAGCGGAGGGTTGGTTTGGATGGAGAGTGCACGGGGCAGGCTAATCTGGAGATGGCTCTTTGACATTACCAGTACGAGAGAGAGAGACGGGGATGGGAAGAGGGCACAGTTGAGGAAATTGCTTTTATTCCTTTCCTTAGATAAAAGTTTTTTTCTTTCTTAAATTCCGCTGTCCAATCTGTGCTGCCCTCTAAGTGAGATGAGTCACATGAAGAAGTTTGACTGAAGTTCTGCGAGCATCACTTTACCCTCAGGAATTGGTTTGCACTTGAATGAGAAAAAAGGTAATTTATTGCCTCATTCTTGGAAATCCAATAGAAAAGGTTTTCAACACCTTACGGTATTTTGTTGCGTTTTCATTTCACTCTCAGGAGCGCACTGTGGCAGGATCAGGAAAAAACTGCTTCGCCGGCTAAAAGGAACACTGAAGCTTATAGTAGCGGAACAAAGGCCAAAGCGGCTGATGAAACCTGAAATGCAACTTAAGTTATATCTGCTGTGTAAGCAAAGACACACGATAGAGGCTGGAACCGTTAATCCAATCAACAGAACTGAAACAGCACAAGTGTGACCTTTTTTTTTTTTTGTTTTGGAGCTTATTTAAGTTCCAGCTTCAGCCCTGCACGTGTCTCTGAGAGGAAAAGTCAGTCTGCACTTCTAATGAGATCCTCTCATTTTTATGTAAATTGTCCTCCAGGGACGGCGGGGTTATTATTCTGTAATGGAAGCGACTGCGCGGTAAATTTAGAGAAGGCTCAGTCTGAAATGCTATAGAGACATCATACGATTTTAGTGGAGCAGCCGCGATTAGACAGGCAGGTGTTTCTCTGGCGCGTGGACTACATCGAATCCACGAGGCGGCCGTGGCTCAGGTGGCAGAGCGGATTGTCTTGCTAATCGCGAGGTTGGCGCCGTGACCGAAGGCCCCTCCACGTGTCCTTGGGCGAGACTCGGGACCCGGAGTGGCTCGGCGTGGCGGCTCTGCCAGCATTGTCGCGTGGATGGGTGAAGCAGAGACACATTCCTCCGTTGTCGTTTCTCATTTTGTGCATCCTCGATTCCTTCGACTCGATCCCTTTCCTCGCGTCTCGGTCTCTTCCATCAGAGACAGGAGGAGAGAGGAGTCGAGGCGTTTAACAAAATGAGACATCTTTGCCTCAGAGCAGTTTGAAAGTGATGTCAATTAAATATGACGTGTGGCACAGCTGCATCATTTGTCCGTTGCTTTGTTACAGCCTGCTGCCGCGTATTCTCTTTTTTAATTTAAAAGAAACGCAAGTATTGTGACAAACGATGCAATCAAGCATTGCCGTATATTACTATTGAATTATATATATATGATACACACACATCAGTCCGTCGGTCCTGTTCTGCCAGTGGCCCGTCTCCTCCAGCTGTGAGTCATTTCATACGTCACAGATGCAGAAAATACTTCCAGAAGCGATGCAGTAAGGATATACCTGTGCATCCTGGCTCATCGCTCCTCTTCTCGCTCCTCTGTCCTCGAGATGCATTTGAGGAATTGAGACATCCTTCAAGATGACACGCTGAGATCAATTTCACAGGCAGGAGGACGGAGGCTGAAAATAGAGAAATGAGATGAGCCTATTGTAAAGACACTTACATGCCCAGCTGAGGTTAAAAGGTTCGACGTAAGCGCAGACCATTCACCGTGTTGAAAATATAAAAGCGTAGCTGAAATCTTTACTTTAAACCTTTATGTTGGTCGTCCACAGCTCCACGATCGGCAGGTTTTTTTTTTTTTTTATGCTGTTTGATTTAGAGAAGCATCTCTGTCTGTTAAGGATCAAGGTGTTTTTTTACACTATTTCCTACATGATGGATAAACACATCGCAGTTTGGCTCTGAAGACACAAGGTAGCTTAATAAATTTAGCTTTCTCCCCCTATAACTGGTTTAATATAAAAGATCCTAACCATCCATCCACATGCAAACTCCACACAGAAAGATCCCAGGTGCCCTCACTGCCACGTGAACCGGCGACCTTCTTGCTGCGAGGCAACGGTGCTAACCACTGCTCCACCTTGCAGCCGAGATCCTAACCAGTGCAGCAGAAACATTAACGCCAGTATAACCCAACCGCCAACATAGATATGTATAATAAAGGCCAGATGTCTTGTCTGCGCTGCCGGCCAATGGAATCGCACGGCCACACTGGCGGCCATCTTGGTACGGTGCACTCGCTCACCCATAGCATTGTGTTGTAGTGGTGCATGCACTTTTGAAATAACCCTAACTTGCTCAATTTTCTACCGATTTTCAAACGGTTTGGTTTGTTATAAACGTCAGAGGTGTAGCTATAACACTGTACTCACACTCACGGCCAGCAACAATTTGTATTTTCATTATTTTGTATTTTATTTGTATTTTTGTAATTCGAATTGTAACCGTTTGTAAATCCGTCAAGATTTCCACGAGATAAGAGTATTTACGTTGGTGCAGATCACTCACCTTCCTTCACGTACCACAGGGTCCACCAGAGAGCTTCCCTGTGGCAAGATGGCCGAAGGGTGATCCCATTCGAAACGCCGCCTTAAGACATCTAGCCTTTAGTATACATATCTATGACCACCAACACATCCACCCAATAATCGGGCGTAATATGTTATTAGCAGCCACAAACACCCACAGTTACAAACACAGAAGTCTAGTAAGCTCACGTCCTTATAACATTACACAACCTGATTTTTTTTCCAACTCCACGCAGTTTCCCCTTGATACACAAAAACTACAGCAGTCCTGACAAGTATGCAACACACCCAGCGTCATCCATCCTCTGTGACAACACTTAAAAGGATTTCCATGGTTGTTAGTTTGGTGACAAGCAAACAAATTAGGCAAAGTATGTCTAATTTTAATAACCGTGTGCTCCTGGTTGATTAACTTCTGGAAGTAGCTTACAAGATCAAAGAAGCTTACACGTCCTGGTTTACAGTTAAATGTGTACATGTCCTCTGATTATTTCAGTTGGTGGCTAATCATAGCCAAAATGCCGATTAGCAACACATACCTGCAGTGCGTCATGCCACTGGAATGTTAAACCTTACATATTAAGTCACTTTTCAACGCCGCTGATGGATTGTCGACTTCAGTAGCTTCATCAATCACCATGGCAACAACATGCGTGTCATTTTTTTTCTGATGTAGTTTGTGCTATTTGCAGCTCGTTCCCGTCTTTGGTTGTGTTTTCTGCATTTGCATCGTTTTCAAATCGGCGAAGGTGCTTCAATAATTAGCTCGTGTTTCGTGTGAAGCTGCACGAGGGTCGCCGTATGGGTTCAGATTTACACATTAGCAATCCACACTCGTTAATATCGCTCACAGCACCACCGACTCAAAGCCAAACGTGGATCTTTGTGAAGGGATAAACCTGTCATGTGCCACGAAATTTCCACTTAAAAGCCTAATTTACTGAAATAAACTGTTAAAAAATAACCTCAGGAAACTTTCAGGGAATGCAGAAGAGCTCCGAGAGATTATCCGAGATGACTTAGAATCAATAATCCTACATGATCAGTTTCATGTTTGCATGGCCTTTCCGCCGCTACGGTTCTGCTCAGTTCACTGAGGAAGATGTGTCCTGACAGGCAGGGAATGACTCAGGGACGCAGACCTGAGCCCGTCTCCCCTGCCGGTGACCCCGCTAATCACATCAGGAGCGCTCCTATGCTAATCACGCTGGCGACACGGTGGAGTTTATGAGTCTGAGGAGTGCAAATTCGGTTGCATCGCGAGCCAGCGGGACTCAAAGCTGCCGAAACAGTCGAGGAGAGGTTTTTAATAGCATCGTTTAAACCCCGAGGAGCGAAGCGGGGCGAACTATTACAAACCCTGCTCCGAGGTCAAGAGTGCATCCTTCCAGATTGTCAGCCCACAGCTTAACTAGGTGCCAGGATGAGGATGTCACCTTATATACGGCGTCTCTGTCTTCCTCTGAGGTGGCGCTCGGTATTTTCTCCCGAGTTGAAAATGGGACAGCGATGGTTTATTTCTGTCACACTCTGTCTCTGAGGTTGCCAAGGATGTTTCTCCACCAAAGGCCAAAATGTTTCCGCCGCCTTCTCGCTTTAACTCGCTCCGTCGCTCTCTCATACCACTCCTTAATTTGAAGTCTGTTGATGTAAGATGTTTTTGTTGTGTTATCTTAGTGCCAAATGATGCATAAAGTGGCTCTTTGCTTGTAGCTCCCGCACATGAAGGTGGAGTTTTTTTTTGCAGAGCTCTGCATCTGAGAGACGAGGTGTTTGCACTTCTAAATGCTATCTCTGGAATTCTTTAGCAGCATCAAACAGGCTCCTGCAGTCGTTCCCCGCTCTGCTTTCGCCCTCTTTTTCTCCCTGATAGAGACGAAATCTCTCTGGTCTACAGTCGAAGCCACACTTTTTTTTTTATTTCGCTCTGTGCTGCAGCTTCCAAAGCAGCAGCAGCAAAAAAAAAAAAAAAAAGAAGCAAGTGAAGTACTTTACAGAAACGATTTATTCGCTCTCTAACCCCATGTGTCCTTTAATAAAGTCAGTTGCTCGGTGGGCTGTGTCTGGCAGTGAAATAACTAAATCAGAACAGCTGTTTGTTGAAAACATGTGAAAGATACGACATGCTTTCAAACTTTAGATTAAAACAACACGTAATTGACTGTGCACACCGACCTCCGCCTGCTTTTCTATTCCCATTCCTCACACCTCTGCTGCTCATTTTGTATGCAACCTCCATCCTACTATGAGTAAAAAAAAATAAAAAAGGGAAAAGAAAAATGATGATAAAAAAAACAAAGTTGAGGCCACTTGTTTCCCAGCACCCAACAGCAATCCAACGTGCCTGGAATGAAGACGGCTGACCTTGGGAGAGCTGAACGCATCCTCTGGGTGCCAAAGTGCTAAAAACAAACACAAGCTTCCAGCCAAGGGGCAGATTATTTTGGAAGGAGGGGAGGAGTGATGGAAAGCAGGAGATAGAAGAGAGAGAAAGGAAGGGGGGAACTTTCTTTGGTGAGGGGGTCTCACTAAGACAGGTGCACAAAAAAAGTGTATTCACAAGGAGACAGCCACCCAGGATGCTTTTCAGCTACTTTCTGCCCGTCGCCGTCAAGGTCGGGCCCCCTGTTACTGCCACCCTGTAATCATGGCCGAGGTGCATCCACCGCTGAGTGAGATCCAATCATTGGAGCTTTTGTGCACAACACAGTGACCTAGCATGCTATGAGAGCGAGGCGATGGGTTAGTGAGGGAGAGAGAGCCGGCTTTTAGAGGGAAAAGTGGCTCCAAAGAAACCAGTTCCACCTCTCTGACTTTTTTTTTTTCTCTTGAGTGTAGCTGCTAAAATGGAATCCACTTAAACAGGCCTAAAATTTTCTGAGGCACAAGAGGAACTGGAGTGCGCCGTTGTGTTGTGTGTGTTTTTCCACTTGGATGACAAAGTCAGCTCCATTAACCTATCAATTGATTTGAATTAGACATTAAAATAAGAGGCGGAAAACAGGGGAAGATGGATGTAGCCGAGATACATTTGCACGTTCCTTATTGATGTTACGTCAGCGTTATGGACGACATGCAGATTAATATTGGCTGGACAACAACCTTTTCCATCTTACAATCAACTGCAGACTTCAGCCCTCCACTGCATACAACACCTAATATTAATTGCTAACTGCAAAGAATATTAATTAGAATGAAAACTTCTCTCTCCCAGCCTGTGATGCGTCTGCACTATTTACATTAGCAGATCTATCAACACTGAACGTACCGTACAGATGGCCATACATATGTTCTGTGTTGGAGGAGCCCTGCTGTGCGGATTTAAATGCACTATGTTCATATATTCAGATTCAGAAAACATACTGTAGGAAGAAGGAGCTGCAAATTTCCACCAACTTTAAAGGAGCCAATCCATATGTACAGAAAAATGACTCAGGGAATGAAAATCAACAGAACACTTATTTTAAACTCAGCTGAGATTATATCCGTTTTGAAATAAGGTGCATCTTAAAGTGTTTTATAGACAGAAATGCTTTATTTGATTGCAGTTAAATAAAAACCAGCACAATGAACTTAAGCATATTGTTGTTTTGAAGCTAAATGCTAATATTAACATGCAAACATTCATGAAGTGGTACTGCTGACATGCTGATGTTGTGATATAATGGTACCAAGGTTGATTCTAGCTTGATATGTTACAGTGAGCTGGTAGAAATAACATATGGACAACACAGACAGAAGGTAGCCCAGGGGTTAGACAATAGGATTGGTGAACACATCTTTGCCGGTTTGAGACAGCAGACTGAACATAAAATCTAAACACAACCTCTGAATCTGCTCGTAAAGCCGACATGAAAACTAGCATTCTTTCTAACAACCAGCAGGGGGCGACTCCTGTGATTGCAAAAGAAGAGGTTGACTGCATAGAAGTCTATGAGAAAGAGACCCTATTTGTTATTGGTTTTGTCACCTCAGTAAATATTTTAGAAATGAGTTTATGGTCTCAATCAGTAGTTTCAAGCCTCCTTTAGTGCACCATGGTGTACACTTTGTCAGTTATGTTGTCATTTAGAGGAAGATAGACGGTGAAGCAGGGTATGTTTTAGGGCGGGGCTGCTTTGTGATTGCCAGGCTGATACCATATTGACATATTCAGTGTCGTCGAGTCAGATTCATCTCTCGCTTGTTACATCTAGTTTTGAAAAGACCAGCATGGCGACGGTCAGATCCCGAATTCGAGGCCACAGTCAGTCTTATATACAATTTATGTTTGAAGCCGGATACTCCTCCTCCTTTGAGATCAGTGTTTTTGAAAGACACAAATCAATATTATAAATGTAAACTTAACTACAGCTGAACTCACACTTAGAACGTTGATTTGTTCCAATCTAAACATGAGTTCGAGCAGGTCAGTGTATGATTTTGTTGGGTGACACAGCAGCAGCAACTTTATAGGTGGGCTGTAGCCTGCACAGTCAATTAGATTATATATTAACATTTGATTGGGTAGACAAGACCACGACTGCCCATACAGCAACTGGATTAGCATGTTAGGTTTACAGGTACATCTGTGTGGACATAAACCAGTAAATAAACACAGTAAAGTCAAGTTTTCATCTATAAAGGGGCTTAATTTTTAATAATATTACCAGAAAATCTGCAAGAGAAAATGCAAATGATCCTCTACTGTTAATTAAACACAAGAGAAGAGGGTGTGATATAATTTATTGATGGGAAACAATGTGCAGATATGGTATTCATGTGTGTCTCATGTATTAATGTGGGGAATGTGAGTGATCGTTAAATCACATTTATGTTCATCGCGATCTATTCCAACTTTCATGAAGACAGAAGCAGATGTTCCAGTCTGGGTTATCAAAGTAAAGATGTGAAGGAGGTTTTTTCATCAGTTATGTTTTTTTTTTTTTTTTCAGTAATGAATTGTTGGACGCTTGATGCTTTCTGCCTCCAATTCTCCCAATCTGGGCTCTCCTGAGGTTTATTCTGTTGTGTGAAGTATCTCTTCTCCCAATATCAATCCACCGAAAGAGGCAGGCAGGCAAAATAATGGTATGTCCCAACAGATCGCAGCTCACAAAGGCTGCAGAGTACAATACAAATATTGTCATTTAATTGTTGATAGTGAAATATTTAAAAACTCCCCATGGAAAAAAAAAAAAACAAAAAAAAAAACAAAAATGTGGATAATCACAGTGCGGCTCACGTCTCTGCAATCTCCTCTCTAATGTCTCATTAGCCTAATGCAACATTAGATTCCTAATGAGACTGAGATTTTTTCACTGTGTGGCCACGGTGAATGTTATCCTTATTAATTGAGCTTTAAGTGCGTGATCCATCTACTGCGTGTATCAGATGAGTCAGCCCTGCGTGGGCCGCCAGCCACCGTGTAATTGAGAGATCATGATGCTTGCACGGAACTTACGGCGGCCCTCAGCGCAGACCGACACCTTGCACATCCACTGCGTCTGGATGTTGTTTTCCGCCACGGGCTCGTTCGGCTGTGCGAGGTGTGATGTCGGCAGAAGACGGTGCAGACGCAGCGGAGGCCTCGCCGCCGCCGCCGCCGCCGCCGCCAGCGTCCAATCAAGCACACAAAGGTTAAGAACAGACAACAGGAGCCATCTTCTCCCTCTTGAAGACGCAAACTAATGGCTCTTTCATTTCTCGCAGCAATCAGTGTCACAGCTCCAGAGCTGAATATTGAATGTTCAAGTGCACATTATCTGTTTGTGATTTGAAATAACTGATGGTGACACTCAGTGCATGTGGCTAAACAGCTTCGCTTAGCATAATGACTAATTACAGACAGTGTTTGTGGGGATGTGACAGTCCTACACGCCCTCGCAATAATAGCACAAGAGGTTGGTGCCGGCGTTAATACGGCAGCTGGAGATAACCTTCAGTCCCTGTAGAGGACTCACACACAATTAACTGTGTGCTCCGCTGCCTTATCAGCTCACTGACAAGGCTCGCTTTCTGCTCAGCTTTTCTTTTTTTTTTTCTTCTATCACACAATTAAATGATTTAGTTGTTTTAACTTGAAAGGAAACAGATTTTGTGCGGCTCCTGTCTCTCGGGAGCGGAGGGAATGACGCATTGATGTAATGAGGTGGCTCCGTACTGGCAGCACCGTTTACCACAGGCCTGGCCCACATCTGGCGTCGTGGAGAATTTCATTTGTGATGGGAGGGTCCGCTCCCTCCGACTTTCAGATGATATCTTCATTTCATTTAAGCTTGTTACGGCTGAACCTGCCTTTAAACTGCCTGTGTATGGGGAAATTTGTGTGCTACCTGCAGGGACCCAGCAGGCCAAGACATGATGTCCAGGACAAACCTGATTATCCGTGGTCCTCCCCTCTGGCTGGAGGAGCCCAACCTGAGCAGGCCGGCTTTAAGCCTTCGTGGCTGCTGACCACCTGGTCTCATTAAAACCGTGTGGAGGGCAGGCAGCAGCGAGAGCCTTTAGTTGTTGCATTGGGCTCACAGCAGCCATGTTTTCATACAATTATCAAGAGAATTTAAGGCAATGTGATTTTTTTTATATATGCATTTTTTGCATATCGTCAAGTCCTGCCGTTGTCAGATGTTGGTGTTATGGGCTGTGTTCTACATAGGCAGAGCAGAAGAAGCTGGAAACAACCAATTGTTTGCCAACTTCAAACAATGCC